>NC_022009.1:12239316-12253986 GCF_000317375.1 Microtus ochrogaster | reverse complement strand
TGTGTGTGTGTGTGTGTGTGTGTGTGTGTGTGTGTGTGTAAAAGAGAGAGAGAGAGAAAGAGAGAGTCAGGAAGTAGAGAGAAACGGTCAAATGGTTCTCTGAGCAGAAAGGCCTGTTTCGGTTAGATTCCTGAAGAATGCTTTTAACAGTGATCAAATCTGTTTCTTGCCTGTCCCGTCTTCAAAACCGCAAATCCCATCATTTATCTGCACCACCCAGCGATGCCTCATTGTGGAAGGAGGTGGGAGGACTGGGCGGCACAGGGTGGTCACCTACCAGCTGCTGTTAAAATCTGTTAACTGGCAGGCAGAACCTCCTGATTGGTGAGCAATTTCAAAAAGGGAAAAATTCAGAACAACCATCTGGAAAGTGGGAAGAAGATGCCACTTGGCAAAAACGTTTCAGAAAACACGGGCAAACACAGAAACACACACAAGCAGCATCAGTGTATACACACACATACACACAGGGAAACGCAATGGCCACAAGATAAAACGGTCAGCATGCTCCTATTATGAACTCCTTCCCCCAACTCGAGGGCCATGAAAAGGAAGGTCAGAGAGTGAGCGGGCAGGCGACAGAAGAGCCACTGACTCATTACCTGATTTCAAGCAAACCACCTGTTGGGAATTTGGGGTGTAGCTTATCAATTTGCAAAGCAGGTGTGAGCATTCACACCTTCCACGGATCATGAAGCTCATTTAAATAAGGGTTTCAAAGAACTATGCTATTCTGGGAATAGAATTCCCGAAAGGAAGTGTAACGTATCATTTTTAGAGTCTCACGTGACCTCCAGATACTCATCGAGAATCTTCACAATCGAGAGCAAACCAACCACCGTGGGCATTGCTGTTCACTCGCGCAGGTGCAGTGGGGAAGCCCAGAGCTCGCTCCTACGTTTGAGTATGGTTGCTGAAGGGATTAGAAGCATGCAGACTCCTGTTTCATTTTTCATAGCACATTAACCCAAAACACTCATCCAAAAGGACCATTCTACCCCTAGCCCTAGTGCCCAGCCTGGCCCTGTGCGAACCGGCGGGATGAGAGGTAACTACGCAAAGGCTTACACAATACATGGAACCCCAGTCCCAGACTGAATTTTTCAGAGGACTAGAGAGAGGTGTTTCCATTTTTTGTTTGTTTGTTTGTTTCATGCCAGAGATTGAACTTTCGATCTTTCGATCTTTCCTATACCAGGCAAGGGCTCTGGGGCTCTGCCCCTGAGTTGCATGGCTCCATCCCTATTTCCACTTTTAAGAAATAGTTCCCAAGGGCTGGAGAGATGGCTCAGTGGTTAAGAGCATTGCCTGCTCTTCCAAAGGTCCTGAGTTCAATTCCCAGCAACCACATGGTGGCTCACAACCATCTGTAAAGAGGTCTGGTGCCCTCTTCTGGCCTTCAGGCATACACACAGACAGAATATTGTATACATAATAAATAAATAAATAAATAAATAAATAAATAAATAAATAGAAATAGTTCCCAAAATTCAATATTGAAATGTCTCATTCAGTTTCTCCTGTTTTCTGTCGCTTGATGATACTAAAAGAAAAACAATTTCTATGCCTAGTTCTTTAAAGTTGACATTTATAAATCAGTTTTAAAATTCCCTCTTAAAAATGGACCTTTACCTAGGCATGGCGGCACATGCCTTTAATCCCAGCACTCGGGAGACAGAGGCTGGAAGATCTCTGTGAGTCTAAGGCCCACCTGATCCACAGAGCGAGTTCCAGAACAACCAGGGCTATGCAAAGAGATCCTGTCTCAATTCATTTATTCATTAGTTCATTAATGAGTACGTGAATAAATTAATAAAATGGACTTTTAAACTCAATGCAAAATAGAAATGATAGCTTATTAAATGTAATGTTTTAACACTCATTATGCTATATTAAAAAAAAGAAAGATGTTAGCCTTCCTACACACTGATACTTTGATGGTTTTTCTCAGTATGCTCTCCTTAATCATTCCCATCAATAAGTTTTTTTCAATCCAGGCTTACCTAGGTCTCTGGGCAATCCAGTCTCTTGCTCCTGGCCATTCAGGCAATGTGGGGCATGAGCTCCCTGGTGGGTAGAAGACAGGCTTGGCAACAGGCGCGCCTGTGAGCGACAGGACATGGGATAGGAGAGAGTGCGAGCACAGAGCACAGAATGTTGGAATTTGGGAACGTTGCATGAGGGAGGTGGAAAGCTAGCACAATGGAAACTTCCTGGAACCGTTGAGGGTAATCCTAGTAATAAAGAATAGGGAATCCGAAGTGGGCGTCTTCTGTAGTGAGGAAACGCGTCCAGTTGTGGGACTGGGTTATCTTCGTTGAGTTGTTAATCGAGAGAGGCCGGTGGAGATCCCTAAACAACTCAGGCTGATGCTAAGACAGACAGCTTTCTCTTTTCTAATGAGAGACAGAAAGGGAGTGGATCTGGAGAAGAGGGATATTGGCAAGCGTAGAAGAAGGATATATTATGTTATAAAAGAATTATTTTCAATAAAAGGAAAAAGCAAAAGCAAAAAACAAAACAAAACACAGCCTGCCAGTGGACCGAAGGCAGTGTCCATGTACCGGTTAATCCCCAAAGCGGCGCTGGTGTTCTGTCTGTCCACCGGCCAGGAACCGGAAGCGCAGCGGCAGTGGGGGCAGGGGTGGTCTGAAAATAACCAACCAAACTCCTATGAAATTCAAACTCTCTTAGACTGACTGACCAGTTTAATTCTAGATAATTTCGGCCAACTCCGGGAAGAATCCATGATCTTAAAACTGAACGGAACCAGAGACGGACCTAGCGTACCGAAACCTTTCGCGCTGGACACAGACACTGGCTGGTGAGACCGAGTCCTAAAGAGTGGGGGTAAACGGGGAGGATTCTCTGGGTTTTCCACTTTCTGCCCCTTTCCTGCCTTGGAAAACTGATCCTACTATTTCAATTCAACCAATCTTGGGCAAATTGTGGGTAGTTTCCGGGCTTGGCAACACGCGCGCCTGTAACACCGCGCCGAAGGTGGAGAGCTCCTGACTTGCCTGAGTATGTATGTGGGAGGGATAGAAGAAGCAAAACACAGGCTTTAGACTCTTTTAGACTTCTACTAAAGAATAAAAAGGACCACGGAGAAAGAATAGAAAGAGCGATCACAGCAGCTGCTGTCCCTCCCCCAAAAAATAATACGAACTCGAAGTCTGTAATAAGGGTTTTTTTTGGGGGGGGGTTGTTTTGTTTTGTTTTGAGACAGTGTTTCTCTGTGTAACATCCCTGGTTGTCCTAGAAATCACACTGTTGACCAGGCTGGCCTCGAACTCACAGAGATCCTCCTTCCTCTGCCTACCGAGTGCTGGGATTAAAGGCGTGCAGCACAACTGCCCAGCTTCCATAATAAATTTAATTGAGGTGTTACGTTAATTGCCTTCTGTCCTGAAGAATATAAAACTGAATTCCCTACTACTTTTCACTAACGACTTCTCTGGGCTTTTCTGAATGAACTCTAACTCTGCCACATGCTACCAAGTCCCTGCTTCTCTCTGACTCCTTCATATCTTCAAAACTAATACCATGTGGGAGATTCTTACAAATTGTTTTACTGCCAGTCTGAAATGCAGTCTTTCCCCCATCAGAGCACAGCTCCTGTGTGATAACTCTGGGGAAGCACTTCCCAGAAAAGATCACTTCAAATACGTTGGCCTCTTATTCACTATAATGAATCCTTCAGCACAGCTGACCAGCATCTATTATTCCTGTGAAACACAGGTTTCCCTTCTATGATTTTCAGTACAAATATATTGTCACGCAAACTACTATGATAAGTCTTTGAGGGTCTCTCAAACTGAAACCTGACAAGCCAGTCCTCCATGTTCTGGTTTTGGTTTTCTCTTCCCCCTCGGTATTCTTATCTTCCGCGTTCTTTCACAGGACGGCTCATTGACCTGTGAACAACGCGAGGCTTTTCCAGTACAAAGTGCCAGATCTCCTACAATCGCCTCTGTAAAAACCATGGTTAGAGCCATCACAGAAACGACTCCATTCCTGGCAGAAACCTCTGTTCTAGTCTCCTTCTCTGCTGCTGTGATAAAACACCAACCTAAAGCAGCTCAGGAAAGATTTTTTTGGCTTACCAGTTATAGTTCATCACCAAGAGAAGCTAGGACAGAAGCCCAAAGCAAGAACCTGAGGGCAGGAACTGAAGCAGAGACCCTAGAAGAGTTCTGCTTATTGGCTTACCCCCAGCCACTAGTTCAGTCTCTTTTCTTATACAGCCCAGGCCCACCTGCTTAGGGAAGGTACCACCCATACTTGGATAAACCCTTTATGTCAATTAACAACCAAGAAATTGCCCCCCCCAAAGACATGTCCATAGGTCAATCTAATAGAGTCAATCCTGACTGGCGTTCGCCCTTCCCAAATGTGTCAAACTAAAAGCTAAGACTATACAGTCTAGCAGGGGATCCCAAGCATGTATTCCAGGGGGGAAAAATGACAGAACATTAATGGAATTTAAATCCTGGCCATTTTAGTAACGTACTTAAGGCTCAAATATTTATAACTTGACAATAATTCCATTGTAACATTTGCCGTAACTTTAAAGTACACTGTACTTTACATTAAAGACTGGATTAATAATGAACAAAATAAATATTTCAGCACACTGACCGAATACCTCTCTAGCACGTATAACATCTCTCTCATCTTGGCTGGAAAACTTTTAATAAAGGGACATATCTTATGAATGACTTGGGGCTGTGCCACTGAAACTAAAATGCTGTGACATCATTTCCACAGCTGGGGTGCCAAAGACGAGCTAGTGCTCCCTTGATCTTTTATCCTTAGAGAACGCACGATAGCTACTGCCAGAGCATCTGAGATGGCTCTTAGGAGACACTACAGCAGTCTGCTGGCTGACATCGGTGCCTTCGCAGCTCTCCTGGGGACAACACAGAGGCCTCACAGAAGCTAGAGCTATGGGACTATGGGCCCAGGGCAAAACTCTGTCTTGCCTCACATCTCAGTGAAAGAAAAGTCAAAAGTGGCACTGTCACAGTCTCCTACCTAGCAGGCCCAGAGCTGGTGGTAATGGTACTTCCCAATTTTGAAAAGCAGAGAGAGGTGGAGCCAGCACCCAGGGCCCTGCAACCAAGCTGCTTACCATTTTAAAGCTCTCTAGGACAGAAAGGATTACAGATACACAATAGGACAGATTCAGACATAAAAGGCCTCTAAACAAGACACAATGTGTTTTAAAAAAATGTATGTAGGCTTGGGAGAAAAAGAGTATAAAGAGTTATAAAAAGAAATAAATGGTTTATAAAAAAAAAACCACAGTCCTTAAACAGACAGAATGCAGACAGCCATAGATTAAAGGAGTAAAGATAATAAAATAAATTTTAAACTTGTAGAAAAAGTAATAAAATAAAAAAATAAGCTTCATAAAGATGCAATATACACAGAGAGTCTGGATTATGTGTTTTCTTTGAATTTTTTGACTGTGAAGGAGCTAAATATAGAGAGAGCTTTCATTGTATGGGCTGCTAAGGTATCTTGATTAGAGGTATCTTGATTTCAGAATTTGGGTCTAAGAATATGTTGCTGTGGAGAAGAGGTTCTTCTTTTGCTTCCACAGAGGATGAGAACCTGTGGATTCATTCCAGACTAATGTGGTTTGATGGACCAAGATCTCCCAAAAAGTCACCATTAACACCCCCAAAGAATACTTCGCCCAACAGAAAGCAGGAAACAATTTGGAGAGAACTACACCCAAATTCCTTAAACGATTGTTTATAAATGTTTGTTAACATTTAAAGGGGAATATGCTATAGATATTTGCATTGGTATGGATCTTGGTTTATTGATGCAAATTTTAGGTCAATTATTATATATATATGTATATATATACACATATATATGTGTGTATTGCTCTTGATTAAGGTATTGTGTTTGGGTATCATTTAAAAATGTAATGTATAATTAAGAAATACAGGTTAATAGGTAATCATCTATAATAGTCAAGCTTGTAGTAATGTTAGTTAGATTTTCTAGATGTACAGAGATGTATTTCAGATGGGTAGGCATTCTTCAAACCTTTCAAAGACTACAGAATATGACATTTTAAATGTTTAAGAACTTAGGACTTTTCATGACAATGAGACACATCTGCTTCTGGCAGTACCAATTACTTCAAGAGGAAGATGGCTGCCCCATTAAGGTCTCTCACCCACCGCCTCCCATCTGCCTGGGACCCACAGAGGCCTACCGTGATCTCCGACCTGCTCTTGCCCTAAACCACCCACAGTGGCCTGCTGCTGCCCCTCATAGCCTGCCATTGGCTCTCAAGGAACTGCACAGCATTTCATCTATACCATTACATTTACTTCCTCCATCATAGATAAAGGGCTCTTTCTGTTTTCCAACACGGCACAAGAGGCAAGGCTGTTCTTTAAGGCCCTGAAGAATAACACTAATCTTGCTGGTCAGGGAAGAGCCTCAGATTTACTCATAGTCCCAAAAGCCCTATCTCTTAATACCATCAACTTGGTTGACTCAGTTTCAGCACCTAAACTTTCAGGAGAAAAGTACAAAAAAAAACTAGTTCCTAGCACTTACCTTTTAGATATACATTGCTCTTGGATAGAGAAAATCATTATAAATTGTTAGATACTGTACTTTGGCCTGATGTCTTCCTAAGGTAAATATTGTGTCAAAATGTAAGAACCTTGGAGAGTTTCATTCTTCCAGGTTCTGTAATCTATAATTGCTTGTGGGATAGTCACTCATGGACCATCTTCCTAAGGATGATAAGATGCATTTGTAGCAACTAATATCAGGTTTGGTTTTTCTCATTAAAGAATTTGTTTTTTGTTTTGTTGTTGTTTCTCCTTCATGAAGTGGATGTTTGCTAAGTACAGGGTTGTAAATTTAAAAAAAAAACAGAATGAGCACTAATTTTTAAAAACTGCAGCATGAAATTTACATTACTAACCAACACAGTGTGATGTTCAGCACTGCAAAGAAGTCAGCAGCCAGGTCAGGGTGGGGCAGGGAACCCTATAGAATATAATACTGCCTGAAGAATGAAGACAGAGAAGGCTCGCTTCCTGGAAGGAATGATGCTTGCAACCAACTCTAGAGGATAAGGGAAGTCAGCCAACCCCTCACACTCTTCACAGTCCACGGTAAGCACAGGGGCAGGGAGAGGAAACCAAAGGTTTCAGGTATGAGGGACATTTGAGTGGCTTGAGATGCTGGAAGGCTATGGGCTCAAATCATCAGAGGTTATATATGTCTTTGCTGAAATGCCTCGGTAGGCAAAGAGATCAGATGCTGTTTCAAATGAACAAAGATAAGGGAGTAACAGAAAGAAAATAAAAGAGCAGATAAGACATTGCTAAAGTGGCCTGACAGGGAGGTGCAGAAGACCCACACAAGATAGTGAAGGCAGAAGTTGCTTTCAGATGACAGAGAATGGCTTTGGTATCCATGGACCGAGTAACATTGGGGTGGTATCTATGGTGGAGGGGAGTTGAGAAGGACTGCTATCTTGTTCTCATGACTGGACTTCCATCACAGAAGATTATCCATTATACTTTAAACTTGTTGAATTTTGGGGGGGTGTGACACCATCCCAAGGAAAGGGAATGGCTATTAAAGGAGCCCAGATAAGAGACAAGGGTGTGGTGGGACTTAGAGACAGTGTAAGGTAAAGGAAAAGGAATGCCTGGTTGGTAAGGAGAAAGCCAGGGACAAGTCGGGTCTAGAACCCAGATAATGGGTGAATTTGGGGGGGAAGCAAATCTACAATTTATACTGTCAAAATAAGTCAAATTAAAGAGGTGACAGATTGTGTGGTGACAGAATTGAGGAGCATGCTCAAAGTCTGGAAAGCCTGTTTGTTGGGGGGGGAGGAGTACAAGGCAGGTCGGAATGAGTCAAAAAAATTGGTTTTCTCGTCAGTGTGGCAAAATGTCTGACAGAAACAACTTTTAAAGCAAAACATTTGCTTTTGTTGTTCCAGCAGGTTCAGTGTGTGATCACTTGGCTTTGTGAACTTGAGCAGAACAACATGGGTAGAGAAGTATGTGGCCAAGCTCTCCACCTCCAGAAAGACAGGAAGCAGAGAAAAAGAAGGGGCCAGGAACGAGATGCCTCCAAGACCCTTCCTCCAATGACATCTCCTCCAGGTAAGCTGTTTTGTTCTAAAATTCTCACAGCTTCACCCAAATAGCACTACAAGATGGGGACCTAGGCCTTAACACGCAAGCCAGTGAGGGAAATTTCTTATTCGGACCATAAGAAATAAGGAAGAGAGAGGAGATGTTTCCCATGAATTCCTTAAAGCACAAACTTAGTTAAGCTAACTAGCCGAAACTATAACGCTCAGCAGGAAGGCGCTTGCTTCTCAAAGCCGACAATCTGAGTTCCATCTCTAGGGCTCATATAAAAGTGAGGAGAACATACTGTGCAGAGTTCTCCTCTCGCCTCTGCCTGAGAGCCATGGCATATGGGGGATACACACAAACCATGTATACAAAAATAATAAAAAAAGGAAGGTTTTTTTTTAAGAAAAAAGAAAGTATAATGCCAAGAAATTTCTTTGTTGCCAGTAACTTTAACCAACAGATGGATATGAGTGAGTTCCATTCCATTTCCAGACAACAGCCTTGATGTGAGATAGGTACATGTTGTTTGGAACCCTGGCTGCTTTATCGCTGGAGATACTGAGAAAATTACTTACCTAAAAATATTTTATTTTAAAGAAGAAATAATAATCTATCTTATCCTGCTTATACTTTGAGAGTTTATGATCACAATTTTAAAATATAATGTTTGTAACATATCTATCCCATAGTTTTAGGTACAGTTTAGCAAGTACCTATCAGTGCTGTATTTATTAGTACTGTATTATCAATTGAGACAGCTTTCACCTCAAATGCTCTACCAAAGCAATAAAGACTCATGGCATAGTCTCCCAGCTTGGGGATTTTCCATAAGAAACCATGTGCCAATGTTAGCTTTCGCTGTGAAATCTGCTTCTTTTTACACTGCTTACGATTTCAAAACCAATTTGAGTCCACAGATCTAACTTCTATCCAAAGGCTTCATAAGAACGGATCCTGAATGTACCATTTGCAGAACAGACAAGATAAAATAGCAGTTGCCTTTCAAGATAAAAATACCATTTTCCACATTGAAAAAAAAAAACCACACAAGAACAAATAAGTCATAGAAAGATATTTTAGTAGTGTTTTCATGCCATTTCTCCCTTTAAAAGGCCAACCTAGGATCCAGTAGTAGGCAGACCACCACAGTCCACACTCCACTGTTGACATCTGTGTTGGTCCTCCGGCCTTCCATGATGGTGTTTGTGATTTGTTTAGACCAGTAGAAAAAGACAACTGTGGCAGGATGCCACACCCATGACTGCATTACATAACATGGCGTTCCTCATGCTCCCAGACTCTCCTGATGAAGTAAGCAACTATCTTGCAAAAGGAGGCGTAGGTGGCCTCTAGGAGTTGCAAGCAGGGAGTCCAATGCTCTCAGTCCTGTGTCTGCAGGAGCATCCAATATTCCAGGAACCTGAGAGAGTTTTGCAGTGGATTTTCCTCCTGTCCAAAGACCACGTAAGAATACAAACCAGCTGTTCTTTTCTTGCAGCCCTCTGACACCTGAGCAAAGGACTCAGCGAGAACATACCCAGACCCCTGCCCACAGGAACGGAAACAAATGTGTGTTGCTTATACCACTAGTTTTTGGATGATCTGTTACACGGCTACAGCTAACTAAAACAGATTCTGTGTAGTCACCTCAGCCTGGAAAGGTGGGGGGGGGGACATTTTCTAACATCCAGAGGAGCCATGAACTAAATCAGCAAGGACAGATGATGCAGAGCCGCAGATAAAGTAGTGCTTTGCCTGGTTTGGCAGACATGCATCCATATGCACTAGAAGGCAGCTGTTTGTGGCACCTGTGGTGACATACGGCACAAGCAGTGACACAGAAAACCAGACCTATTCCTGAAACTAACTCATAAGCCAAACCAAAATCTAAACTGAGAACAGGGGCAATGCCCACGAAAGACATCAACTCCTCCGACATAGCTGCTTGTGCAAGACAACATCTCTTCTCCCAGCCTCTAGAATCTGTATTTGCCTCACTTCGCTTCCAGACTACACTTCAGGGAAAGGGTTCTTAACTTCCATCTCCAGAGGTGGCATAAGACATAGGCCTGGCTAATCAGAGCATCACACTCCCATGATTTTAGATATCATTAATATGCACCGCATAATTCAAATCCAATCAAGCAAATCAGACCAGGTGGTACAGATTCCAAAATTAATATTTTTAATTTCCAAAAAGTGGGGATATTTTTCTCTACCAAATTGTAACTATATATATGTACATATATATATGAGTATTTATGTATATATATACATATATATATATATATATATATGAGTATTTAGGAGTCATCTCATTATCATGCATCTTGAGAATGGAGCCAACCCAGAGGGAAAGACAGACAAGAACTTTGAGAGAGAAGAAAAGAGACTATATCCCAAAGAAGAATTGAACTTCTAGATAAAGGTCTCATAAAACTAACTTGCACCAAGATTGATCAGTTATTTGAGCTCACTCCCTTGTTGTTGTTTACAAGAAACTGAGAAGTTCCTCGTGTTGTTTATGGTCAGTTCAGGTGGGAAATAGTGCCGTCGCTGAGACAAAAGCCATAGTGCCTTTTATGGTTGAGTACAACTTTGCAAAGAAAAGCAGAAGGATGAGAAATGCTGGCTCACATACAAACTGTTTCAACCAGACTCAGATGAGAGTCAGTTCTCATTACGGGCTTACATAGCAGAGGACAGCTCGCCATCTTTCTGAACGTAGATTTAATCAGCGCTCCTTTCTGCAGGATGGAAACAGGGCAGAGGCGAGGGAGTCCCAGGAAAAGTGTGATGGTCTCGTCCTGCTTTTGAAGCATGCTACGATACTGAGAAGATGAACGCAGCACTGCGGGTCTCAGCTTCAGAATGATTTCTTTTCCTCCAATGAAATCACTTCGAAATGGTATAAAAGTTCTTGCAATGTTTGAATGAAAATGTCTTTTGTAATAATCTCACACCTAACGTCCCTAAGCAAGAATTTAGGAGATGATTAGGAAATATCAAAGATGGTAGCAATGTCTGAACAACAACTGGGCAGGTCCAGTTATGAATACAACCTGAGAAGCTTGGGTAAGGCACACATAGGATTAACCTACCAAGCATATTCACCCCATCCCACGCTAGGCCCATTTACTTTCTTTATTATACAGAATATTATTCTTTTCTCAGGTATCCACAGAACACCTTTTCTCCATTGCTTAAATCTCTACTTAGATACTCCCTAAGAGGTCATTCTATGTAAAAATATAAGGCAAATCTATACAGAAGAGCACCTACCCACACTTCGTATCTCCTTATTCTCATTGTTTTTCTGTACATCACATATTACCAAGCACACTAGTTGGCTAGTGGTGGTTAGATAGGAATAAAAGCTAGCTCTTTATTGCACTCATCTCTGCAAAGTCTCAGTCAACCTAAAGGTTCTAGCGTTTGCACAGCTAAGATAGACTATTTTTACCTCAAGATGACACTTTCACTGTCATGATGGCCAAGTTTTGGTCAGGGAAGAAGGAACTGTTTCAACAGATGGAACTTAACAGGAAGAAGTGGTTTCACAAATAGTAAAAACTGAATTTGCAGAAAGAACAACACCAAGCAGATGAAGAGTTGTAACTATAGGAAGCAATTTTCTACCCCTGCCTGGACTAGAGAAACAAAGGGAAGCAGTCAAAGTTAGCAGAAGCCAGCAGCTCAGGAATGAGGCAAGGCCCCACACACAGAAAGCAGAGATAACTGAGGGGTGTCACCTGCTGCTGGCAGGACAGGAACTCAGAAGTGGGTTGCCATCATTGAAGGAGTAGAAACTGGGTGCTTCTGAGGCTGCCAGCATGAACTGCTAACAACAGGGTGGTTCCTGGGGTACCAAGAATAGGAGCGGTGAATGATACAGCAAGTCCTCCTGCCCCACGATTCCATCTTCCAATGTCCCTTTAATGTTCTTCTTAGCACAAGATAGGAGGATGTTCCTTCAAAATGAATCCAACTTTTGGGATTCTAATCCCAAACATTCAAAGCAGAGAAATGGATGTGGGCACAGACAGTAATCTAAGAACCAATACCAATCTTCCTACCTATCTCCAATTTTACTTTCTTAGGAGAAAAAAAACCTACAAATAAACTAGCACAATAGATGACTTGCCTTTGTCGGCCCTGCCTCCATTACTGTAACAAGTACATGCAATGATCAAGTTGGAAAGAGAAAGCTTATCTTGGATCGTGAGTTTGGAGGTTTCAGGGCCGTCAGTTGGCTGCAGTGAGGAAGCTTATAGTGGCAGAGAGGACCTAGTGAAGCAAACCAACTCACTCCAAGAGCAAATGTACAACCATAAAGGGGCTGAGGTTCCAGTATCCTTCAAGGCACACCACCAATGACCTAGGACAGCCTACCTCTTTAAAGGTTACACCACCTTAAGGAATCAAGCTAGGGAACTTGACACACAGGTCTTCAGAGGACATCCTAGATCTAAACTGTAGGAGCCCCTGAGATATTATCAACAGCCTACTCTTTCGAATTCAGTAGATTTTAATCTTAGTACCATGGATGAATTTCAGGAGGTCCATATACCCATGACATTCCACAGACATCTTAAATAGTGTATTCTCCCTTGAATTTTTGCAGATAAGTAAGTTCATAACTTACTTTTTATTTTATTAAGATTATAATACATTTCTCCTTTCCCTTTCTTCCCTTCAAACCCTCCCATTTACCCCTTCCCACTTTCCTTCAAATTCATAGCCTCTTTTTTCACTAACTGCTATTGCATGTATATATGTAGGTATATTCATACATATCCCTAAGTATAACCTGGTTCAGGTCATATAATGTTATGTGTATGTATGTGTTCAGGGCTGACCATTGTACACTGAACAACCAATAGTGTACTTTTCCTTGGAGACGACCACCTCTCCTGCTCCCAGCTTTCCTTGGTTGTCTATCGTTCTCTATGTCAGGTTGAGGTTTTGTGAGCTGTCCATGATGTCCTTGTTTAGCTCAAATGTGGACAGTCATACAAGTGAGACCATTTTACACTTCAAAGGATCCTGTACATCCCCTAAATTAAATACCACTGATTCATGTTCTCAATCACTTATTTACTATTTAAACAGGCTGTGGGAAACTACACAACTTCTAAAAGTCAGATTCTTTAAATGACTAAAGTACTCTATTTATTACAACTCTCTTGGCTACCGGGGAGCAGGAACCAATTTGAACCATCCGAGGAAAAAAGCAAGAGGCGCTGGCAACTTATTCAAAGAACATCAACCAGGGAAGAAACGTCTAGTTTAAGAAAGACTTGAACTAGGATTGTGTCTCCATAAAAATGAACTCCAATGTACATGTTCATAGAGATATTCATGTTAGTGAACTGTTAGCAGTCCCAGCCAGGGATGAAGAATAGTTTAATGAACGGTTAACTGGTTAACTAACACTACAAGATCGGATGACATCAACCAATCAGCACACATCCTTATGACTCCAAACATACAGTGAATGGAAGGAAAAGGCAAGTCACAGGGTATTCCAATATGATATCATGTATAAGCTTTATATATATCCTAGCACTAAAAAGACAAAGACAGGATCCCTGGGGTTCTTTAGGCAGCCAGTCTATCCTCCTTGGCCAGCTCCAGGCCTGTAAGAAACCATGCCTCAGGGGAGGGAGATGGTATTCATGAGGATGACAGCTGAGGTTGCCTCTGTTCTCCGTGTACATGCAGTCACACAAGCATCCCATATAGAACTCACAGATATATATACTGGCCAGGAGAATAAAAACACAGTTGAAATCATAATCCCCAAATATAGATGTGTTCCACCTTTACAGAGTAGAGAAAAGTGAAAAAGCAAAGAGGTTCTCTCAGGGGACTTTATTTCCATCTGGCCTAGATGGCTGCTTTATAATAAATCTGAATTAAATATAGCAAAATGCTAAAACATGGCCAAGTTATGTGACAGATTTGTGATAGTCCTCTGTATTTTCCTGTGCTTTTGAAATGTTTCCCAAGCAGATTTAAAGGCTAAGAAATATAAAGGGCGCTCAGAACTCCATTAGTAGGGACCCGACTTCCCCTCGACATCATCACCAGGAACCCCAGAGAGAAGCACAGCTTAAATCACAGTGCAGACATGCTTCCCATCATAAGACTCTTCTGTCAAAACAAGAGCCCCAGGTGTGGACCTGAAGGGGTCTCAGTGGGGGAAGGAGGGGTTTGTGATAGGGGAGACACTAGCAGAGGGGACGGGGACTGTGCATGCATAGCCATGGCATAAACACACAGCAAGCAAGAGTCTCCCTCTGCATGAAGACATTTCAGGAAGTTGGTGGTTCCTTCCTGGCTCCAGTGTCTCCTTTTTTTAAGCTGGCTAACTGAAAATAAGGGCACCCCTGGATACATTACAAGGGCAGGGTGTTGAAATAAGAGCGGCGGGGCTGCGTCCCCCTGCGTCCCCAGCACCCTGCCGCCCGCATGGCTAGCTTAGCTTATGACCCGAAATAATTACACGGAAACTGTATTCTTTTAA
>NC_022009.1:12228806-12234426 GCF_000317375.1 Microtus ochrogaster | reverse complement strand
AATATGTAAGAGCTAGCCAATAAGAGGCTGAAACTAATGGGCCAGGCAGTGTTTAAAAGAATACAGTTTCCGTGTAATTATTTCGGGTCATAAGCTAAGCTAGCCATGGGGGCGGCCGGGTGCCGGGGACCCGCCGCTCCTATTTCAACAGCAGGGAAAACTTCATAGCAGTTTTCACTAACTGATTCCACAAGTTTAGAAGAATTTGTGATCCCTTGAGAACTGATAAAATAGAGCTGAAACTTATTTGGGTTGTAACTTGCCTTAAATTCTTCTAATCAATTCTTAATAACAGTGACCATGGAAAAATAGCAGACAAAAACTTATGCTGATTAGACCTACCCTTCTATTTCCCCAGCATCCTGTCATAGCAGCACACAGAAAACAGGGTGAGAAACACAGGGTCCATACTTTGATCCTGGCCATAAGTTAGACCTTCAAAAGTTCTTCTATTTCTGGCTGTGAGCCTAGTCTTTAATGGTTGAGCCCCAAATTTCTGTCATTTAAAAATTTCTTACGTCCCTGACATTTCCTCAAAGAATGACATGAAGTTCCAGAAACAGGTTAACAGAAGCAGCAGCAATGTCCTTGCCTTCAGTGCCAAAAGCACAGGCCAGCTCCTCGAACATCACTAATGTTAGCTCTTCTAAAATGTGCGGAACAGAATATCAAGGAAATTGAGGTCTAAAGCTTCCAGAAGATAGGTTTTCAGAGTGTGGCAGAACAGTAAACCTTTTCCCTAGCTGGTTCTGGATAACAAAGACGTCGCTGGCAAATGCTGTGAAACCAAGGCAAACAAATGAAGACAAATTTAATGTGGGGCAAGCTTGCTTTCAGGATTGCACTCCTGCAACAGCAATGCAAGGGTCCAGCTTTGCAACGAAAGGAGAAAGGAGGATGAGACAGCTCTCATGTAGGCCACATCCTACAGGAAGTACGAAGCCTGGCTGAAGTTGAATTGGCTGCACTGTAATATCTGCTACCATTTATTCCTAACTGCTGCCATCTGTCCCAAGGCCTTCCATCCATGACCTTGACATTAGCCACAAACAAAGAATGGAATGGATTTTTTTTTCCCTGCCACATTACCTTACCCTAGTACAGAAACCTGGCTAGAAAGTCCAATTATGTCACCATGCTCTCAAAACCTGCTGTTCTATCTTTTAAATACATTCCATCTTGCCAAAGATTGTCTCTAAAGTTCTATATGGCAATGGACTTGAGGTGCATTAATTCCATTAGCAGGCTATTTCAGGAAATAGAAAGCATATTTCTTGGAAACAAATATATGTAGTTAAAAAAAAAAAACAGACACACACACACATAACTCGCAAGTGAGAAGCTGAAAACAAAGATGTTTTCCGAACATGATGAGAACTCCTTCCTGTGACATATCAAGGGTGTCACAGCTGCTTTTCTGATGAGAAGTCTGTGTTTGGATTTGGGTCTTTAAACCAAAAAGCCTATCTTGGGATGTCACTGTAAGACTCTCCAGCCTCTTAATCATCGGCAACTGCTAAACGAAGCGTGTCTATTTTCTCTGTTACATTTACTACTGACAGCCAGGTCCTCGGTAAGTGCCCAGAAATGTTACCATGGTTACAAAAAGCATTCAGCATCCCTCTTGTTTTGGGCCAATTTAGCTTAAAATCTATTGTGCAGAAAAATATCGCACATTAAGGAACATAAAATCAAGATATAACATTATGAAAAGAACTCAAGATTAAACGGGAAAAGCAAGCTTGATAAGGCTTTTCAAAAAGTGCACATAAATCTTAGATTAGGGTGCTTATTTTTCTCGCCTCCCTCCAGATAGCTCTCTTCAGCAGAATGGCTTACACTACCCCTGGGCAATAAGGGGGGGAAATGGGTACAAGAAGATTCTTTAATGTATTAACTCACAACTAATATATACAAACAGGTACCTTAACATCTGTACAGCTGAGAGTACAGCCATGCATCATGCATCCTAGTGTCACTCAATGTTTATTCTGAGAAAAGACAAATAAGAGCATTTGCTCAATAGCTAAAAGGCAATTAGAGCAAATGCAGAGGTCGTTCCACCTCAGGGAAAGGGAGAAAGTGGAGGTTCCCCAGAGGAAACTTAGTAATGCTCCTCCATCTACAGCCATGAGTAACCCGGACTAACAAGACTGTCCCACTCAAAGGCCACACTACAAACCAATCCCCTCCATACCCAAGAGCCAGGGATTTGAAAACATTTTTAGATCCTTGGAAACAGGTTAAACAAATGACAGAGCCTTGGAAGAAACTAAAAGGGGAGCCTATGACTTGTCTTGTCTGTGCTTGTCAGTCTCCCACAGTGTTTTGTGTGGTGGGGTGTGTTATGCCCATGTGATTAAGAGAGGCCACAGTAGAGCACCTCTCTTTACAGATGTTCAACCTCTGCCTCCACATGCTTGGTTCTCTCCAGTGTCCCTTATGGCACTTTGCTCTCTGTGAAATGTGAGGGGGTGGGTGGGATGCAAACTAGAATGCTGAGGTTGGATTTGAAGAAGCCTACTTTTCCCATTCCTTCTCCAAGTACACGCTAGGCGCCAGGCAAAAGAAAAGGAAGAAGATGGACCCTCTCCCTCTCTCCACATGGGTGCATCTTCTTCCCTTCTTTTGTCCTTGGTGCTTCAAGATGTTGACTCTCATCTGATCCTGATCACACTTTCAGGTGTCAAGGACCTGGACTTCCACGTCTGATGTGGGAGTGTCGTATATCAATCTGTTGCTTTCATTGGTTAAGTAATAAAGAAACTGCTTGGCTGGCCCTCATAGGTTAAAACATAGGTGGGAGGAGTAAACAGAACAGAATGCTGGGAGGAAGAGGAAGTGAGCTCAGACTCGACAGCTCTCCTCTTGGGGGCAGACGCCTCAGAGAGACGACATGCTCCCATCTCCAGGGTGGACGCGAGAGCTCTGCTCTCTGAGACACACACAATGAAGCTCCGGCCCAGGATGGACATAGGCTAGAATCTCCCTGGTAAGCCACCTCGTGGACTACACTAGAAATGGGCTAGTCCAGGTGCGAGAGTTAGCAGAGAAGAGGCTAGATAGAAATGGGCCAAGCAGTGTTTAAATTAACACATTTTGTGTGTTGTTATTTCAGGCATAAGCTAGCAGGCGGCCGGGGTGCGGCCGGGCTGTGGCCGGGGTGCTGGGGACGCAGCCTTGCTGTTCCTTATTACTACACACGTCTAGTAGGAAGAATGTCCACCGAACTCCAAAGCCATACCAAAGACTTCCTTTATGCAATGCCTTCTTGGTGGAGCAATGACGCACTGGCGGTCATCGATTATCATATGTCCATGCTGACTTAGACGGTCCTTCTTCCACACTACTGTATGCCCTCCTTGTATATCCTGCTCCCTCCAACTTCAGAACCGATGCTAGAGTTATTCTCAAACAACTCTCTGGTGTCACCCTTCTGACCGTTTATGTAATACTCAGCTGCTTGCAGGAGAAAGGCCGGTCTTAGCACAGAAAACACAAGGACCTGAGCTCCAAGTTCACGACCCAGGGATGTCAGCCTGTCTACGTGTGAGCATTCACGAATGTTTGTGATCTCCTGCCTCCAGAGTGCCTTTCTCCCTGCACTCTATGAAGTTCAGACTCACCCTCACAGTTCACGAGCCTGGATCATCTGCGTAGCAGATCCTTATTTGGCCACCTCTGACAGGATGATCTCAGAGGTGACCATACGTGCAACTGTAACTTTTCACACCCACGTTCCCAGGACCTGCTAGACATGTCTCCCATGCACTTCAGAACTCTTTAGTGTGACACCAGCTTCTCATTCATTTGTCCCTCCATCCAATCACCTTCCCATTTGATAAGAAGGCCCAGTTCAATCTCAGGGTGCAGTGTTCCATACACCACTTACAGTTCTAGCTTCTGTTTAAGCAGTGGGGCATTGGGCAGGGTGGTGATGGTGCACACCATTAATCCCAGCACTTGTGAGGCAGAGACAGGCGGATCTCTGTGAGTTCGAGGCCAGCCAGGTCTACAGAGTTAGTTCCGGGACAGCTAGGGCTGTTACACAGAGAAACCTGTCTCAAAAATAGCCCCCCCCCCAAAAAAAAGAAATGGCATTGAAAGATAATGTGTCTCTCTTTAAATAATAACACAAATCCAGATCTTTGTGAAATGACACCTTTGGTTAAATGAACTAGAAAAAGGAGTTCATAAAGCAATCAGCCATTCTGCTGGTTAAGGGGAGATAACGTTCTCACTGGTCCTTGCTGGCATGGCAGATGCTGGGCTCGCTAGTGAGGAGAATTAAGCTCATATTTCCAGGTAATTTCCAAAGGTCAGGTGTAGACAGCCACACCCAGGAAGTGACTAGCACAAGGAAGGCAGATCTGTTTAGAAGCTCTTCTTCCCAGGGTTCACCAGATTCCCACAGGAAAGGCTGAGGGCAGAACAGGAGCAGAGAAGGCAACCACCAGTATCCAGTCATGGAGATCAGGGGAAAGTTAGGAAATGCCCGCTGTACATAAAATTATGTAAAAGCCCACTGTCCTCCGGGAGGGGCAGCAGACCTTGGTGTTTCTTGCAGAAAATATGGACAGGTTAACAGACAGGCAGACCAAATCAAAAATAGTTTTAATGTTACTTTAAAACATAAAAATATTAGGTAATAAAGAAATAGCATAACACAAATTTAATAATACAGATGAAAATGTCCTTGAAAAGCACAAAATGCCAAAAATTACCTAAGAAAATAAAATAAAGATAATCTAATATCTTTTAATTGAATTCTTATTCTAAAATCTTCCCAACATGAAAATTCCAGACTCAAAGTTTTAATTAGAGGCCCATGAGATGGCTCAGTGGGTAAAGGTGATTGTCGCCAACCATGACAACATGAGTTCCATCCCTGGGACTCATACAGGGAAAGAGAGAATGGATTCCCCCAAGCTGTTCTCTGACTTCCACATGCTTGCTCTTCAATGCTGTCTCTCCCCCACTCCTTTGTCTCTCTGTCTGTCTCTGTCTCTTTCTCTCTGTCTCTCTGTCACATACACACACATACACACACATAAATAAAACTCTTGTTAAAAAAGAATCTATTGAATGTTAATAAATAATAAATATACACAGATTTCCTGACTATAAGGACAAACACTTCTAAATTCATTTTATGAAGTGAACATCACGGAGATACTAAAATCAGATAGTAACATATCAAGAGCACCTACACAATTGAAACACCTACACAATTCATTGAACTTAGAGAAGTAGAGCTGATGAGTACCAAAAGCCTTCACCCCTAAAAACTAAGGTTCATGGCACTGGAAGATACTCTGCATGGTACCAAAGGTGAAAGGTAAACACCAGCCTAGCCACAAACCATTTGATCTATAAGAATGACATGCCTCAAAGATACACTGGTACAATAATGGCACAAAGCTTGTGGGAATAACCAACCAATGCCTGATTTGATTTAATGCCTACTCCGTGAGATGGAAAACACTTATCCAATGCTGTTTGGGTGGCTAGGAATCTGAGACTAAATGATGGAGGAAGGTCATTGGTTAATTAAATAAAGAAGCTGCTTGCCCTGATAGGTTAAAACAGGAGGGAGGAGTAAACAGAGCAGAATGCTGGG
>NC_022009.1:12216269-12225930 GCF_000317375.1 Microtus ochrogaster | reverse complement strand
TAAAGGGCCAAGCGGTGATTAAATGAACACAGTGTCCGTGTAATTATTTCGGGTAGAGCTAGCCATGTGGGCGGCCGGGTGCCGGGACGCAGTCCGCCGCTCCTATTTCTACAACTAAATAGGCAAGTGACCTAGGGGAAAGCTAAATACTACTGTATTGTTTAAGAAGCATAGCAGTAAAACGACTCCAATGACATTTTGTTCTGCTCATAGATCAGTTCTTTGTTCAGCCATCATAAGAAAACCTTCCTCCTGCAGATGGGAATAAGTACAGAAACCTCCTATCAAACACTATGTCAAAACAGACCTTGGAACACTCAGCCCTAAAAGGGATTCCTCCATCAAATCCCTTCTCTCATGGAACTCTGAAAAAGAGGAGGTAGAAAGATTGTAAAACCCAGAGAATATGGAGGACACCAAGGAATCAAGGCCTTCTAGAACAAAGGACTGGTGAACATATGAACTTCGGAGAGACTGTATCAACATGCACAAGGCATCTATGGATCTGCACCAGATGGGGTCCAGAGATGAAAGAAGAAGTGGACACGTGCTCCCAATCCCTAACGCACAAGCTTTCTTCAATTGATAGTTAGTTGTAAATGAAAAATTAGTTTTCTCCTAGGGAGTCTCACTGGGGAAGCAAACTGCTCTCAATGGTAGGTCCCATATCCAGCAATAGATGACCAAAACAAAATGAAATCAACAGCATCTTTGAGGCTCTTTATCTCATAATGTTACATCAAGGCAAGACTTTGTGCTCTGTTTTGTTTTTTCTATACTGTAGGTCTTTTGCATGTATATCATAGCTTCCAGGTTGGGATTTTTAGGGGATTCCTGAGAGTGCAAACGTGTGTGTCTCTGCATCAATATACATTTATTGTGAGTTTTAGGACTTGTTTCCTTGTTTGTTTTTTCAAATTCTGATTTTTTTTATTTATCACATCTTTTTATTATTATTCTTTGGATACTTAATTTGTTTTCTAAGGAGAGACAGAAAGGGTGTGGATCCAGCTGGTAAAGGATATGGGGAAGGACTGGGAGGCATGGGGGAGAGGAAGCCATAAGCAGAGTATATTGTATGAAAAGTTCTATTTTCAATAAAGAAAAGATATTTTGAGTTACTGATTCAAAGCTGTCACAGTAGGTGACAAGCCATACATCGAAAACATTCGCCGTGCCTCTGTGTCCTGTACCATGAATTTCCTAGTATATGTGACCTTCTCAGACCCCTGCAGGCAGAATTAAGATTTTTTTGGTACTGCCATACAGCTCCAAGCACATTTAAGCTCTGTATGTTGTTACCCTGTGTCTTTAATACCTGCACACATATCTGTGTTTACATCTGATTCTCATTTTAACTGCAAACCCAGTGGGTGGAGATTGAATTTTCAGTTTTCCTATCATTCCTACAAGAATCTTGTGATGACAGTTCATCCTTTTGGTTTTTAAAGAGCTATTTGAATTATTTAGAGTTGAATCAGAAATAATACCATCCTTAGTATCAAATAATAAAAATGAAAATAAAAAGAATGCTTGTCGATTATGTTGAAGGCTCTGGGTTTCATCCATAGTACCACAAAAGGTAAGCACACATCAGAATCCCTGATGACAGTACATGAAAATGTCCTCATTTAAAACACTAGCCAGTCAAATTCATCAATGAATGAAAGCAATAACACAGCACAACCAGAACGATCTTCTGCAAGCTACATCAGACTAATTCAACAGCTCAAAGTTAATCAATACAACTCACTGCAATGCAGCAAAAAAAGAAGGTTGATGAAGATTTTCTAGTTTGGCCAAAGACTGTTTAACCAAATTCAATATTCTCTTTTGACAAAACAAAAAACAAAAAACCAGGAACTTCTTTAACCTGTGTCTAGCCTTGAAGTAGACTTGAAAGCTTTATGCTAAGTTAAGGACGAAGACAAGAAAGTACACACCCACCACTCTTGTTAACATGGTAAAATAGAGATTGTCCAATGTAATCAGACAAGAAAAAGAATGAAGAGTTCAATTCTTAGAAAGAAATAAAACTCGTGAAAAGTGAACTATCCCTTAGCAGAGAAACCAATTAATGAACTACTGCATGCATCCAATGTCACAGGATTCAACAACATAAAGGGTCATGAAGAGGGGCAGCTCTCACACGTGTGACAGTAAATAAAAGGAGCCTGATTTGAGAGGGCACAAAATCCACCTTTTCATTTAGATGGCATTCTAAAAACACTAAGAGTTAATAGAGCCAGAAAAAAAAAGTATCAAGTCATGTTTGCCACAATCTGGAGGTAAAGGATGCCTACAGAAAGCTGTGCAGGGATCCTTTGCAGTAGTGAGATTGCACTATGCCTTACTCGTGATGACAAGATGCTCTGAACAGTAACAAAACAGAAGACTAAGGTGAATTTCATCTTACGTAAATTGTATCGTAATAGGGAATAAAGAACATATAAATGCTAAGATCAGACCACCCAAACTCTGCTTCTTCCCAAATGTAGAACATAGGTTATATTCTGCAAGTATAAAAAGAAAATGAGAGTGGCTGCACCTCAGAGGAATTAGTTTGCCTTCTAATTAGCTGCACCTCACAGCTAACATGGAGCTCGCCATCGTGCGTACAATGGAGAAGTCACATCATGGTCTTTATCATCTGACTCGAAGGTTGGGTTTAATTAATGTTGGTATTCAGATTTCACAGTTATGAAAATTAACCAAA
The DNA here is from genome assembly GCF_000317375.1 of Microtus ochrogaster. Lineage (NCBI taxonomy): Eukaryota > Metazoa > Chordata > Mammalia > Rodentia > Cricetidae > Microtus > Microtus ochrogaster. Next base: position 12,223,214 of record NC_022009.1, on the reverse strand, counting down.
AAAATCACTGTTGAGCATCTGTTAAGACAAATTCACATTAATTTCAAATACAATTAAAATTAGGCAAAAATTTTCTAAAATCAGAATACAACTTCAACTCAAATCTAAAATTCAACCAAATATTTCACAAATAATTTTTTAAATAACTCAGAACTGTAGTCATTTATATTTAGTCTTTGAGAAGGAATATTAGCCTGTCTGACTTTGCAGTTCAACAAATAAGAGTCAAGAGAGCATTGTGGGGGTGGGGGCAGGGCTCAGTCAATAAACTGCTTGCTATTGAAGCACAATGACCTGAGTCTGGATTCCCAGAAGCCATGCAAAAAGCTGGGTACAGTGTGTATTTATAATCCTGGTATTGGGGCAGGCAGTGGCAGGAGGATTCAAGGGACTTGATGACAAGCTAGTCTAGCTGAATAGACAAGCTCCAGCTTCAATGAAAGACCGTTTCAAAAAAAAAGATGGAAAGCAATTGAGGAAGGCATTCGATATCTGAACATCACATGCACAAGCCTACATGTACATAATAACTCTCTCTCTCTCTCTCTCTCTCTCTCTCTCTCTCTCTCTCTCTCTCTCTCTCTCTCAAGCTCACACACAGAGAGAAGAAAGTGCTGCAAAAGGCATAGGATACTTTTGTTTTCTTAAACACCAAGATCCCCTGTGTCTGGTAAAATCCTCCCAGAATACCATGGCACTTGGAAGAATCATCGAAAATGAAAAAGACAATATGGTATCCCAGAAACGTTGGCTCCCTCCAACAAGAAAGTCATGACTTTGTCTGGGTATAAATAATCTACTAATATGTGTGGACTGTGTATGCACACATACACACATGTCCCACCCCCTCACCTCAGCCTACCATTTGCCTCTGTCTATTAACCAGGTAGGATGACCTCTCTATGGGTTAGAACTGTGGAAAATCTATGCTATCACACACGCCTCTAGCTTTCCCAGAGTAAATTACATTTATATCATATCCATGGTGCTTTTAAAGTCCCACTCTGCTCAGTTCTGAGAGCATAAAGTGTCATAGGCAACTTTTATTAACTGCATCCTTATTATTCCAGGCTAAAAGCAAATGAAGCCAACCGATGTCAAAGCTCTCCCATCTACTGTCATCTCGCATCATGTCCCAGTGAGCCGCTGAGAGAAGTATTCTTGGAGTGTTATCAAATACAAATCCTGCAACAAGCATGGCTGTTTGCACAGGATTTCACACTGAATAATATAGTAACATCTAGAAATTCCTAACCTAGAGGGAAGGGGGAAAAAGAACATTTTAAAAGATATTTAAAAAACCATGGCATGTGCACGGGGACTTCTCCAGCAGAACCCTCGGATTCATTTTAAGCTTTTCACTTGCTCACAACTATTATTTTGAAATATGGAGCCCAAACATGGATCTTGTAAAGTTCCATAGAACAAAAATATTCCTGTGGATTGTATCTCTCAATCAGAAGCCAGGATGAGAGAATGTGTAAGCAGCAGAGAAAAAGTAAAATCAATGTGATACTTAAAATGCAAATCAAAATGAAACTATACAAGGTGTCAAGAGCACGGAGACAATGGTACTGAATAGCTTACCTTGCCTTTCTCCATCGACTTTTCCTAAAGAGCCAGGGAGCTGGGTGTCAAAGCCAAGCTGGAGGCCACATCTCTGCCTCTCAAAGTCACGTTCTTCCTCTGCAATAGAAGAAAGCGTGTGCAGGGACTTCAGGCCAGCTGGGATCGGATCGGGCCACTGGTGTGTGGTAGAGCATGAGTCTTTGGCTTGCTGATCAAGTCTGGGACTTGCCGTACTGCCAGAGTCCTGAACGTCACTATTAGAGCGTGAGAAATGGTCCTCTTCAAGAAACAGGGAGTTTGCCTCCTCTGAATTCCTATCACTGCCCTGCTCTCCATCTTCAAAGTAGGTTTCTTGAAACTTAGTATCCTCCAAGTCCTGGTCTGGCTTGTCACTCAACGCCGAATCCTGTTTGCTTAGAAGAACCAGCGACGCCGACAGTGCATCGCCTGCTTGCTGGAGAGCTTCATAAACCCGGGAGAGCCAGGAAGACAAAGGCTGAAAGAGGTTCTGGGCATCCTGAGATGCCATGGCCAACACCATGGCCAACTACCTCACGTGTACGGAGTCCACTCTTTCGGTTCCTCCAGAACTCGGGGCTCACGTGAAATACAGAACAAGCATGATGAGAAATTTGAGGTCTCTCTTTTAGAACACGCAAAACCTTATTAATACACACATAAAGAAAATATGCGCAGTACGTGAGCACTGCTGGCTGTAACTAAAACAAGGCAGCGTGCCAGTTCCTGCGCCAAGGTCTATGGAGTAGGTCTTTGCAGGGGACAGAGCAACTGTGTTTGATAGGGTAGTCTCTTAATGGCTGGGAACATTTCACTCTCAACAATTCTTGGCTGAAACAGAGGAAAGACATGCTTGCACCCGTTAAAGTCACAACTACAGACCCTTCACCAGATACCTATAGCCAATGTCAGTTAGCATTGGAGGGAGGGGAACAAAGAAACTTTATATTGAACTCTTGTGGTGGCTAAATAAAAATGACCATGAAAATCTAAACTGTGGGTTCTCCCCATGCCTGTATGCCTCCTCAGGCTCACATACAACCTCCATTAGCAGTAATGGATTCTAGTTACACGGGCCGAGAGAAGCCTGATCCCCATAGATCAGCTTAACACTATGGACAGGGTAAAGGAATCCATAGGAACAGCCAGTTATGCATGACTCTTCAAAATGCAAGAAATGCTGGAGGTTCCGTGAACAAACATGCAGAGCACAGAGAGCTAAGGAACAGGCATCTCTGTTTTGTGACACAAAGGTTTATCCTCTCAAAGGAAATGTGTGTCTGCAATGTAAAAGCTTCCAACAAATCTTAAAATAGAGTTTTACAGTTTTATGCAATCTCTAGAAATGATGCCTAGTCTTGGGGAGAAATCACTGAAAATATGTGCATGGCAAATGGATCATCCAGCTTCCTGTAGATAGATAGTTGATATCCTGTGCCATTGACTTGTGTCCCCATCTCCAAAGTTAGCCCTCTGCGACTGTGGGCCTCTGAAACATACTTCATAAGATTCATAAGCTGAAAGAGGTAACGCATGGACATTCATAGAACAGGACACTGTGAGGACCAAATAGCATATACCTATGCTTTTATACTCACATGAAAACACACACCTAGGTAGTTTTATGCCTATATATGGATGTGGGTATGGCTCTGCAATCACGGTGTAGGGTAAATGTTTCTTTGATAGCAATATCTTCCCTCAGAATCACTCCACTCCTGAAGTTTCAACCCTCTTGATCTCAGCCTTTAGCACAACTGCTTATATTCTCTTGAAAATATTTTGTTAGTGGCTCAGATCCACCGATTCACTCAGTAAACAAGTAACAAATACTGACTAAGTACCTATTAAGGACTGGGCATAATGCCAGGTATAAGGTAACCCCGAGACCACTGTCCTCAGGGAACCTGCATTTCAGTTAAATAGAAACTGGGGTCTCTCCATTCTCCTCTAAAACTGAATAATTCAAGGTTAACTTTGCAGCTCTTGTCTTCCTCTAATGGCTTATTTGCAACCACTCTTTGTCCCATGCCTTCTCCTCATTCCCCTTTATACTCACCTGCTGGGAAGGCTAACCCATCCATATTTTTGTTTCTTTGGCTGGCTTTGGTTTCTTTGGTTTGATTAGTTGGTACATTTGAGTGGTTGGTTAGTCTGAGAGAGTTTCATGTATACTGGGCTGATCTTCAACTTGCTATATAGCCAAGGATGACCTTGAACCTATGAGACTATTGTCTTTATATCCTGAGTTCTAAGATTACAGGCATGTAAAACTGTACTTTGTTTATATGGTGCTGGGACCAAAGTCGAGGTTTCTGCGTTCTAGGAAGCATGCTACCAACTGAATTATTTTCATTTTAAACCCTACTTTAATTTTAAACTTTTATAAACTCAAAATAAACATCTCTAGCCCTTCACTTGCTCCTTCTTTTCTTACTCTTGTCATAAATCCAAGTCAGTAGTGCGAACTTTGGTAGTTCAGAGTCATCTAGTAAACTAAGAAAGCACACAAAAGTCTAGGTTGGCTGCAGGAATAAGCCTGGCCAAGATCCCTGTATTTGTTATCTTCCTTGGAGGACCCAACCCCTATTAAAGGTTGATATTTTAGGAAAATAAAATCTGATGTAAGGAAACAGATACGCATTAATGTGCCGCACTAAAATCTTAAATTCAGTTATTTCAAACCCAGTATGTCACTTTGCTGCAGGGATTCAGCTCTTGGGTCACAGGACCATGTGACTGTGACTCTCTTTAACATACTCCCCTCTCTTCCTTCCAGTCAATCTGCCATTAGCTTTTGCTCTCCAGCTAGTGTCTTGTCCAAGTTCCCATTCTCTCCTATCACTCACCTGGTTTGTGTCAATCTCTTGGTTTTCCCAGCTCCCATGGAACCCTGTGTTCCCCACAGCCTTTCATTTGGATTTACTGCGTCTCTACCTCTGCAATGGAGGCCCCAGGGAGAGTGGAGGCCGTCTATTTTGTTCTCAGTGCCTAGAATTGTCCTGAACACAGGGGAAGCAAATCAGCAAGTACAGTCAGAGATCTCATTAGAATCATGCCTGGAACAGTGCTCAGTGGAAGTTACTGACTCAATCATGTTGTTGCATTTATGAATTAAACCTACACAGAGCTGCCATGGGAATCTTCCGGGGTGTGAGTCTACAAATTTCCTATTTAGTACATTATCTTGTCAGCATTTGCTCTTGTCACCCACTTCCACAACCCACCATTTTGGGTTGCCTTTGCTGCTGCTTGGATGACTTCATTTCTTTTACTTTTGACCCAGAAAGTATTTTGCCTAAGCAAAAGCGCTCCAGGCAATAGAGACCTGGAAGGCCTCTCTGAGAAATCAATGACTTTAGCCATCTTTTCCTGTCTTTACAATTCATATAGCCCCACTTTTCATCCCAATGGAATGTCTAGCTGAGCATAGGCTGGCCCCGGAGAAATTGCCAGAATGAGAACTCAGCCATTCCTTACCGCCCCTCACTGTGAGGTTTTATATGTCAGTCATGCTGATACACTGAGAATTTCCATAAGTGGCCTCAATTTTTCCTGATTTTTATTTGTTTATCCCAGATGTCTTCATACCTGGCCTGCCTCACTTTTTCCATTGAAACTCTTATGGCTTTCTCTGCTAATTCTTCATCTACAACTAAAGACATGGCCTCAGAGTACTCAGAATATGTCTTTATGTTATAAAATTACATTTATTTGTCAATATTCTTCTGATGGGTTGGTAGTCCACAAGTTTGAGAAGTATTTTTATAGGTTACAGCTCCAGAATCCACATAAGGCAGGAGGAGCTCTGACATGTTGGTTATATGGATGGATGGTTATGTGTATGTATTGATGGGTAGAGATGGATAGATGAATGGAATGGGTGGGTAGATGCGTGGATTGATAGAGAGGTAGGTGTGTGTGTGTGTGTGTGTGTGTGTGTGTGTGTGTGTGTGTGTGTAGGGATGAGTGAATCGATGGTGGGCTACTGGGTGGATGGGTGGATGAGTGTGTGGATGAAGGTTATAGTGAAAATGCTTAACACCAGGTGGTCTTGATTCTATCGTTTATCATCATCTGTAAAATGGAATTCCCTTACTCTATCAGTTCCTTTCATCTCTAAAATTCAGGAACATATCAAATATGCCAAACAGCATAGTGACTGAGCCTGGATATATTAAGAATATGTTGGCATACAAGAGTTCCGCAATAGCCCAGAGTGGAGTATAACAAAGGTTTGTTTATTTGGGGGTAAACCCACAGGAAGAGTAACAATCCACAGTCCTCTGTGTGCACTAGGAACTGGAACCAAATCCAGCAGCCAAGAGTCCTGCTCATGCTCTTTGTCTGCCTTTATAGTACATGAGACCATACCCAAAGTGGGCTGGTTTCTTAAAGGCTATTGGCTGAAGGAGTTCCCATAGCAAGAATAAAATTGCCTTTTCAGGAATGAGTTCTAAATCTTTATTAATTTGATAATATGATAGTTAACTGTCATGCTATCTCAAAAACAATGCAAAAGAGACCAAATCTCCATCTAACTATGGGGGGAAATGTCTAGTTGTTGTATTCGAGAATGCTGAAAAGGAACAGCACCTGTGTCTGTAAACTACCGAGTTGGTAATACTGGGTACCACTCATAAACATAAACCCAAAGGATATCAGTTCAGACAAAGCAGTCATGGAGATGTTTTTAAGTAAATATCAACTTGATTGAGCGGGCACACCAAGGGCGATGCAAATGTGTATTTATGGTTCTAGTTCTTTGGAGTACTTTCTTATATCTGGTGAGAAGATGACATGACTCCTGGTCAGATGAATATGTGGAAAAGAGAAAAAGAGACGGGCGGGGGGTGGGGTGAGCTAGCTTTATTATGCTACTGTGATAAAACACTGTAAATAAAAGCAAGTTTGGCAGAAAAGGGTTGGTTTGACTTAAACTGTAAGATCCCAGGTCATAATACACATAGAAGGAAGTCATACCAACAGCTCAGGTGGGAATGAGAAGCAGAAACCACAGGTTTGTTTGCTGGCTCCCTCACGCTGACCTGCTCCAGCTCACTCACTCATGCTCAGGCTTAGCTAGCTCCCTTAGACAGGTCAGGACTATCTTCCCAGTCAATGGCCTGCTCCCACTGGGCTGGGACTTCCTATATCAACAAGCCCATTATCTCAGGCTTCTTATTAACTAACACTTATATCTTAAATTAACCCATTTCTATTATTCTGTGAATAGCCATGAGGCTGTGACCTACCATAAACATTCTGGCATCCTTCTTTAGCAGCTACATGGAGTCTCTATGGCTCTGCCTTCTCTCTCTCTCTCTCTCTCTCTCTCTCTCTCTCTCTCTCTCTCTC
>NC_022009.1:12209495-12216169 GCF_000317375.1 Microtus ochrogaster | reverse complement strand
TGTGTGTGTGTGTGTGTGTGTGTGTGTGTGTGTGTGTGTGTGTGTTCAGATTTCCCACCTGGCTTTATTCTGCCATGCCATATACTAAAGCAGCTTCTTTATTACCCAATGGTAGTAAAACATATTCACAGCATACAGAGGGGAATCCCACATCATGTATGCATGAGAGAGTATTGTGAGCATATGTAAAACACATGAGTTCTTGTTGCAGGGTGTCTGAGAAGGTTTATTACCTCTCAAAGTACTCAGAATCATCTAGAAATCTAAAGACAAAGAACAAAGGATAGATGAAAAGAAAAGGGAAGCCATTGGTATATCCCCAAGGAGTGCATTTTTGAAATCCTACTTTAATTAGAATTCTGCTTTAATTGTACTGGTAGTTAATTGAACTATGATCATTTTAAATATAAAACATTACTAAGCAGAAGGCAATAAATTTGTTTCTATATAGGACACCTATGAAATCCTTGACTTATGTGCTTTCTCATATATTTTTAATATCTCCACCAAAGGCTATTGTGAACAGAGAATAAGCATGCTTATGTACCTATAGAGGCTATAAGTTAAATCCTTCTGACCTCCTTTTCTTATAATAACAGCTTCTTATGGGAAGCAGGAAGAGTTAGAATCTAAAGAACACCAGCTTGCAGAAAACCAGAAAAATCTATGATGGAAGTGTACATGCCTGTGTCATTTTTAAAGGTTGATGAGCACCTGGAGAATAAGCTACATTCTGAAAGGCAGGAAAACCATTTCCAATGGCACGGTTTCCAGGTAACCAAATCCTAAGTCAAAATCATATACAAACCTGCCTTCTGACACTTATCTGTTTGAAAGATAAGTCACCTTATAAAAAACCTTCTCACTCTTCATGATCCACAGGACAATCTAAGGAAAAGTCAAGAATACCAGATTTATCTAGAGTGTCTCTTCACAGGCAGCTGTCAGATAGCTTCCCGGGTCTACAAAATGTAGTTATTTATTATTGACACACCAGCCTGGAAGCTAATTAAATCTACCATTATTAAGCCTGATGAAGAAAGTCATTTTGGATTGCCTAAGAAGATCTGGAAGATGAATAATGCATGTGGCGAAAATAAGAACTGCAAAAGAGGCTGCCATCCAGCTTTCACAGTGTTCAGAAGTATCCACAGGTGTTTTCTTTTAAAAGCAAATTTGTTATGTGGGTAGAAATACTTGCCATTGAAATGAAATGCTTTCTGAATCATTTGTCTAAGATATGTTGGCATCTTAACAAATATAAAAATGGAGTACTGGGGCAAGGGACATAGCTTAGTCACTGAAGAGCTCGTCACTCAAGCCAAAGGTCATGAGTTCAATAACCCGCCAAAGGCCATGCGCAGCAACACATACTTGTAATCCCAGGGCTGAGGGGGTAAAGAAGGGAGGAACCCAAGGGTTCCCTGACGGCCAGCCTAGCCAAACTGGTGAAGTTCAAATTCAGTGAGGGACCCAGTTTCAAAACATTAAGTGAAAAGCAATGGAGGAAGAATGGTCAGTGTTGACCTCTAGCCTACAAGTGCCTTGTGTGCACATATACAAGCACATACACTCATACAGCACACACAGAGCAAAAGGAGGGCTACCAAGGAGTCTTTATGCAATAATACAAATACAATACAGCCGCATTGTCATTTCATGGTCTTGGACACACCTTTACTACTGGGCTTTGGGTTTGGGGAGGAAGAACAGTGGATATAAATTGAAATGAACACTTCCTTATAACCAAATTACATATTTACCAGTTGATAATGAGAAGAGTGAGTCAGAAAGAAAGGGAGGGAAAAAGGAAGGAAAGGAGAGCACAGTTGTTTTAGAATCATTACAAAGCAAGGCTGCCTTGAATCCACCCCTCAGTTTTCCAAACCATGGACATGTAGCTGGACACATGTATGTTCTCATTCATAATGAAGAGATCATGACTTCTTATATTGTAATTCATCTTGTAAAGTATATTACAGAATATTTTTAAACACACAGAAAGAATCCAGTATAAAACAAAGACCTAATACCAGGCATTCATTATGTTGAATTTTCTGGTGTTTTATAAGGTAAAATTATTAAATACTTACAATATTACTGATACTAGTATCTCAGAAAAATGTATTTCCCTGATATGTTACTGTACACGATATTTTTGAGGACTTACACAAATAAAAGCTATGTAAAAGATAATAGCTTCCCCCTTTTACAGATGAAAACACGGAGGCTCAGAAATGGTCCATGCCTTGCAATGCTGTTAATTATCTGGATTAAGGAAAAGAAATGGTATTCCAGTTCTCTCCTGTTGAAAACAACTATTCCAAGCCTTCACAAAGGGCCTGTAAGACTGTGGCAATTCTAGACACGTTAAAAGTGGGACTGTTTCCCCAGGAAAAGACAGATGTTGGGTTCAGACTGAGATATCTGTCTGGTTTGGTATTTTTCACATTGTTGGTCGGTTTGTTTGTCTGTTCATTTTATGGAGTAGGGCGAGTGTGGAAATCAGAGGACAGCCTGCAGTGGTCAGTTTTCTCCTCCACAGGGATCCAGGGATCGAACACAAGCCATTAGGCTTGTGGCAAGCCTCTACCTGCCAAGCCCCTCTCCAGAACCTGACTTCCAATCTCACTCCCTTTCTGTTCAACCTGTTTCACTCATAGAAATCACTTAAACATGAAAACTGTTGCAACTGATTTTCCAAAGTAAGTGTGATAAAGTAAGAATACCTTCAATTGCTCTCTAAGTCACAGAAGGCTTCTGTTAAATTCCATTTCTATAAAATAAATACCTTGGGGGAATGCTTGAGCAGGACAATGTAAAACAAATTAGACTTAATTCAACTGAAATGCAAAGCTCCTCAAGGTTTGGGCCATTATAGTGATGGCACCTTTTAAATACTCAGATTTCATAAGCCCATTGAGCATTTTTGAATATCTATTACAGCCAAGGAAATTTAAATACACTCCATGAATACCCAGTGGCTGTAACATGAAGAAGTCCTCAGTGACTCCAGAGGGACTACTGAACCCAGCCTTAGAAACAATTTTCCAAAGAGGCTGTTGCAGCTCTTAGAGAGAAACCCAATTAAAGGAGTTAATATTTACCTTTTAAAGATTAAGCCTGGGGCTGGAGAGATGGCTTAGTGGTTAAGAGCACAAGCTGCTCTTCCAGAGGAGCTGGGTTTGATTCCAATACCCACATGGTGGCTCACAACCATATGCAACTCCAGTTCCAGGGGCTCTGACCCTGTCGTCTGCCTTCTGACCTCTGCTGCCACCAGATATACATGTGGTGCACATATATACATAAATGCAGACAAAATATCCATATCCTTAAAATTCTAAAATAACTTTAAAAAATACAAAATGTGCCTTGAGTGATTAGCATGACCTCCATTTCAACAGCAAGGCACCCAGATCCAAAGGCCATTGGCAAATACATCAACAAGTCCCCAATGAAGGAGATTCAGGAATTTCAAATAGCATCCATAGAAAGGTGCAATATAATTGAGAGCTAATGAGATGAAATTGAGAAAAGAAAAAAATTAACAGGAATAACACCCAGATAAAGATGCCAGACAGTTGATTTTTGTTCAAAGAGAAGAAAAGCATTTGTGTCATTTGGAAATACATTTTAGGCTCAAATATAAATAGGAAATATGGAACTGTGGTAATTGTAGCCCTCTTGAGACAGACTAAGCAAAACTCAGAATGCCAGCATTCTACAGTTGTCAGCTGTAGAAGTAGCCAATGTGGTTAAAAAAAAAAAAAAAAAGAGGTGACCACTTAAAATCTCACTGCTTGATACAACTGGTTCCTTTGCATATAAGAAATATGAAATTGCATGCCCTTGCAATTTACAGGGCTGTAATCACAATACACAGGAATCTAGTCATCATCTCAACAACTGCTAGTATATCTAGAATTGGTCACCCAGACCCACCCATTCTTCCTTCCTGAAATTATTGGTCTTTGCCCCAGTACAGGCATCAGCTGAGTTCAAATCAACTTGATTCCCAGCCGTTACACTAAGCAGCCCCTTCAGTAGTCTTCCTACATCCACTTTCACCCCATTTCCCCAGAATGACTTCTAACATCTTTCCAAGACACATGCTTGATGAGACCACCTAGCATTCACAATAACGATGTCCCATTGTGATGGCTCTTCTTGGTTGTCAACTGACTACATCTGGAACTAACTAAAACCCAAGCAGCTGGATACAGCACTGAGGAATTTTATTTTTAATTAAATCATTCAAAATGAGAAGAACCACTTTTAATCCAGATTTTTAGGTGGGAGGATCTACTTTCATCTGGACCACACCTTCTGCTGGCAGCCTATATAAAGGATGTGGAAGAAGGAAACTCTTGCTCTCTGCCTGTTCGCTCTCATTCTTGCTGGCAAGTCTACTCCTTCACCGGCTTTAGAGGACACTTCTTCAGAATTCCGGTGTCTACTGGTGTCCAGCTGGGAAATACAGGCCTATACCTGAGACATACAGTGGGCTGAGCAACTACTGGATTCTTGGGCCTTATGGTAGACAGCTACTGTTGGACTAATTGATCCTCAGCTTATAAGCCATTCTAATAAATATCCTTTGTGTATATATTCATCCTGTCAGTCCTGTTCCTCTAGAGAACCTTGGCTAATATACCCATCATTCTTACCATAATGTTGTACTCCAGGGGACTCGGAAGGGCATCTCTGGTGCAGCCCTTTCCTGTCTACTTGCTGTCTACACCTGCATCATCTACTCGGATCCCACAGCTCCTTCCCTGAAGCTCCCCTGCCTCTGGGATTCCCTCACTCCCACCCAAACGCACCCAAAATCTCTTTGCTGTTCTCAGTTTACAGCTTTTCAGAATTCTTTTCCTTCTCCCTGAACCCAAACAAAATTAAGCCAGCCTAAAATACTCCCTCAATGCACCTCTTTCTTAAAATAAACTTTGTTCCCCTTCTGCTACTCTTCCCCGCGCCCCCTCTTCCCTCCTTCTGGTTCCTTTTCCATCTTACATAGCTGCTCTCTCTGCTCTCTTATCACGTGTATTTTATTAGCCTCTGTTTCCCACCTCTCTAAAGATCTCCTCCTCTCTTTTGATCTCCATTTTAGTTGCATGTTATACATATGTAATTATACATGCATATGGACATAGATGCAGATACATGAGTTTAAATCCAGTTTCTGCGTATCCAAGGAAACAGGCAGTATTTCTCTCTCTGTAGTCCAGAGCTCCACTACAATGTATCTCCATATTTGTCTTTCTGAGTCTGGCTTACTTCATTAGATTCATTTATCTCCCCATCCGCCCATTTTCACGCAAATGCCATGCTTTCACTTTAGTTTATGAAGAATAAATTCCATCATGTGTATGCACCACTTTTTCTTTATCCATTCATACCCGCTGATGGGTGTCTAGTTTGAAAAAATGACGTATGGTGACAGAAACCACAATAGTAGACAGTCTATTGAGGGGCTGACTCCATTTCCTGGCCGTGGTCAATAATACAACAGCAAACATGGATAAACAAGTATCTCTGTGGTATGCTGACTTTAGAGAGCTTTCAGTGTATATCAAAGAATGTTCTAAATGCCTAATATGTTGCTTCTACTTTAGGTTTTTTTTATTGTTTTGGTTTTTTTAATTTCCATACTGAGTTTGATAATGGTTACAAAAGTTTGCTTTTCCCTAAAATGGCTGAAAGACACTTAAAGAAATGTTCAACATCCTTAGCCATCAGAGAAATGCAAATCAAAACAACTCTGAGATTCCATCTGACACCTGTAAGAATAGCCAAGATCAAAAATACTGATGACAACTTATGCTGGAGAGATTGTAGGGGAAAGGGAACACTCTTCCACTGCTCATGGGAGTACAAAGTTGTACAGCTGCTTTGGCTATCAGTACGGCGATTTCTCAGAAAGTTAGGAAACATCCTACCTCAAGACCCAGCAATACCACTTTTGGGTATATATCCAAAGGATGCTCAATGATACTACAAGGATATGTGTTCAACTATGTTCATAGCAGTATTGTTTGTCATAGCCAGAATCTGGAAACAACCTAAATGCCCCTCAACCAAAAAATGGATAAGGAAAATGTGGTGCATTTACACAATGGAGTACTACACAGCAGAAAAAAATAACGACATCTTGAAACTTGTGGGCAAATGGATGGTCTAGAAAACATCATATTGAGTGAGGTAACCCAGAATCAGAAAGGCAAATATCATATATACTCACTCATAAGTGGTTTTAGACATAAAGCAAAGAACAACCAGCCTACAATTCACAATCCTAGAGAACCTAGACAACCAAGAGGACCTTAAGAGAGACATACATGGATCTAATCTACATGGGATATAGAAAAAGACAAGATCTCCTGAATAAATTGGAAGCATGGGGACCATGGGAAAGTGTAGAAAGGGAGAGGAGAGGAAGGAAGTGGAGCAGAGAAAAATATATAGCTCAATAAAAACAATAAAAATAAATAAAAACAAAAGTTTGCATGCCCATCAGCAGTGTATAAGGACTCCTGTTTCCTATATTCTCACCAATCTTTGTTTCCCATTTGCTTTCTTGATGATAGCCATTCTGACAGGGATTGGGTGGCATCTAAAGCAGCTTTAACTTGATGATAGCCATTCTGACAGGGATTGGGTGGCATCTAAAG
>NC_022009.1:12208295-12209165 GCF_000317375.1 Microtus ochrogaster | reverse complement strand
AGCTACATCTGTTTTCTTAAATAACTTAACATTAATAAATTCAGAATAAATTGGAAGTCTGATAGCTGGTTGATTTTTCTTGTCTTTGTTACGTTATCAGCATGTAGCAGGGCACCTGATGGTCACAGGACAGCCAATCAATATTCCTGAATATTGGATGCATATAGCTACTTGCTGGCTAGTCTCTTGTCAGCGTAACACAAGCTAGAGTCATGGGTAAAGAGGGAACCTTAACTGAGAAAGTGTCTCCATAAGACTATGCTGTGAGCAAGCCATAGAGCATTTTCTTGATTAACAATTGATGTAAGAGGGACGAGCCTACTGTGGCCGGTGCCACGCCTGGCCAGGTGGCCGTGGAGTACATGAGGATGCTGGCCAGATGCACAAGGCCTGCACAGGTTTGATCCAAAAGAGGTTTCAGCACTAAGAGAAGTGGACATGAGATTCCACTCATACCCAAAAAGCTATTTGTGATGATGCCCACATGGAAAAATTAGTGTTCTGCAACGGAGCTTCACTAGGTATATTCACATGCTTCAGAATAGGCTTTTTGCCCAGGAATCGCTAATCGCTGGCCAATGCAAAATAAACTCAATGGTATTTTTGTAGATATCTGTCTCATTTTGCATTGTTTGGGCTTTTATTGGAGTGGGGTCTTATTGGTCTTTTGTTTTCATATTTCAGTTTCTGTTTTTGTGGTTTTGTGTGTGTGTTTTTGTTGTTCATTTGTTTTGGGCTTTGTTTTTATTTTTTTTTTTTACAAAACTGGAAAATGTAAAGGAAATGGACACTTTCTTAGATAAATACCATATACCAAAGTTAAGCCAGGACCAGGTGATCAATCTAAATAGACCTGTTAGTCGTGAAGAA
>NC_022009.1:12187935-12206890 GCF_000317375.1 Microtus ochrogaster | reverse complement strand
TCACCATGCACAAAACTCAAGTCCAAATGGATTAAAGACCTCACTATCAATCAGAACACATTGAACCTAATAGAAGAGAAAGTGGGAAATACCCTACAACAGATGGGCACAGGAGATCGCTTCCTATGTGTAACCCCAACAGCACAGACTTTAAGGGCAACATTGAATAAATGGGCTTTGTTTTTAAAGAGTGAAAAAGAACACAAAATTGGGCAGATAGGGAGATGGGGAAGAAGTTAGAGGAATTGGGGGAGGGAAAAACATGATCAAAATGCATGAAAAAAATTGCAATAAAAAAAACCACAGGTTGAAAAGCAATGGGAAGAGCAAGGCAGTAAGAAGCACCTCTCCATGGCCTCTGTACCAGCTCCTGCCTTCAGGTTCCTGCCCTGACTTCTCTCAGCAGTAGCATGTGACCCAAGAGTTATAAGAAGAAATAAGCCTGCCCAAGTTGTTTATGGTCATGGTGTGTAGGTGAGAGTTTCTGTTCTGCAAGCTGCTCCCAAGTAACCACACAGAGGCTTAATATTATTTATAAATGCTCAGCCAATAGCTCATGCTTATTACTAGCTAACTCTTACATTCTCAATTAACCCATATTTTTATCTATGCTTCACAGCATGACTTGGTACCAATTCTAAGTATGGTATGTCCATCTGTCTTCTTTCTGTATCTGCTTGCTACTCCTCTGATTCCGCCCTCCTTTTTCCCTTGGAATTCTCTGTTTTGCTCTCCTTTAACCTTATCCTGTCCAGCTATTGGCCAATCAGCTACTTTATTAAACCAATCTGAGTGACAAATCTTTACAGTATACAAAAGGACTACTCCACAGCACACAGCAACAAAGACCCTAACTAAGGCACTTATAAAAACACATGCACATATTTTATCATGACTAACATGTTTCAATGGTCTGTTATGTTTTCAATTTGTAATGATTTAAGGAATTTTTAACTAAAATTTTTAATCAGAGTCTGAAAGTTCTTTTTCAATTCACGTCTGTGAAACTGCCTCATCTTGAGGACTGTGCAGTCCTTATACTGCAGAGGGTAACTGCTCTGTCAGAAAGAGAATGGTATTCACTGGGATACCATGCATTTCACACTACTAAGTTCATCAAGATCAGGCTTACTTCTATATTTTTCTACTAAAATAAAAGATGCAATATTCCCACAGTCATTCTCGTGGAAAAGCAGTGTGGGCTAAACATGACAATAATAAATTAAAATGTAGTGATATTTCATTTGTATTTTAATAAATAAAGCTTGCCTGAAGAGCAGGGAGTAAAACAGCCTGGTCAGCCTTACACACCAAGCAGTAGCCACACTAGTTTGCCATGATAGTTTAATCCCAGCATTAGAGAGGAAGATAAGATGGGAGGAGACAGCTCTCAGGCAGCCTCATTCTGAGGATTCCTGGAGGCAGAATCATTATTTCGGACTGAAGTAAAGGTAAGAGCCAGTGGCTGGCTGTTTTGCTTTTCTGACCTTCAGGTTGAACCCCAATATCTGCCTTTGGGTTTTTATTAGTCATGCTACATGAAAACAGTATTTTTTTAATGGAAGGTTTAGGAAAGGACTGGGAATACAGCTCAAGGTAGAGTGAGTTCCTGCACATGCTGGGTTCCATCCCAGTACCATAAAACAATGGAAAAACAAGAAACAAAGCTAAATAGCACTAAGATGGCTGAGGCCCCATGTGCCATTCCTAGATCTGTAAGTAGCAATGACGTGTACAAGAGGTTTCATCCCCTGGGCTTTCATTCCTTCTTCTGTGAAATAGGAACCACATACCCAGCAAGCCTCTACCATTCTGTAAAGTTAGCAGTCTAACTGTGTTTCGAGAAACTTCCTTTAGCCCCATTCTTTGGGTTTGCTATTGATAACCGAGACATAAAACTCATTTGGGTCAAATATATCTATGATACAGACAAATGAACTTACCAAAATGTCTGGCATTTGTCGAATATAGCAAAATCACAGTGGTTAGTCAAATGAACTGAACTCAGATTGGTCTCCATAAGTAATATATGTTTAATCAAAAAGCTAAGCCCCTAAAACTAATTTAAAAGTTTTTTCACAGTTTTGTTTTTTGTTTTTTAGAAATTTTACACTACTTTCAAACTATTGGCTGAGCACGTTGTTTCCTGAAGACGATGTTCACATCACTCCCAGAGCCTCAATGAGTCGCTGTTCCCACAGTCGACACAGACGGCTGAGGTTGGTCTGAACCTAAAAGGCACCCCATGACCAACAATTATACAACAGGTTTTAACCTGGTTCCATTGGCTTTGTAATGAGGGGAACATGAATCTCTTATCTAATGAAATTTTCATGCATAAGCGGAAACCCAATCCATCACAAACTACTAACCCATTGACTATAGTTCTGCAAGGTCAAAGGACACAGTCCCACAGTCTCATTCATCCTGGAGCCCCCTCGTGTCTGTGAATGAGGACATCGGCTGGAACTCTCAAGCTAAATCAATAATCACAACTGATTGTTGGTGTTCCTATGGCTTCCTTTCAGTTGTTTATTCAAGCTTTCAAGCCAAGCCGATGGTAAACTCAGTCATTACAAAAATGAGTATTGCTACACATTTTACCTCCTTCATTAGCGGTTATGAAGATTAGGTCTCCTGGCGTCCTTGATGACTGGGCTCTTAGGATAGTGATGCTAATAACATGACAATGTCAATGCTTTTGTGTCTGGCAAGCATTAATAATCAGATTCCCCTGAGATCCCATCAGAATCAGCAGCCTTAATGGGATCTTTGTGGTTACAAACAAAAGTAGTCTAGGCAGGGGGTACACAACGTCTCGCGGGTCTGCTCAGACAAGGTGGCCCCAAACAACATTTGGAAACACTGTGTTTACATTCCCTAGCCACTGGCGGAGAATTCCACATGAGAACTGTGAATCACTATTTTCTGAGTATAACACTGGAACCTACTTAAGTGACTACATATAAATGACCTATTTCATAGCAATATCTGTATATACATATACAAACAACCACTGCATCTATTCAGCTAAAACAAAATGCTGGTTATATTTCTATTTTAATCCCACTATGCCAGTCTATTGTCTTTTCCCTCTCTTCCTCTTTCAAGTCTTCCAGTTTCTCACAAAAAGCCACCGAACATTGCTCAATGAGGACAGTAAACACCTCTATGACCTTCCATTCAGATGGTCCCACTCAGACTGAACTAGGACTCACACCTCCCTCCTGGGAGGAAGGATAGTCTGCAAGCAAACTACCAGCAGCATCTCATTCCAAACAGAATCCTAGTGCTTCCGGAGTACAGCAAAAGAACGGGAAATGAGCAGAAATCCTCATCACTTGGAAAAGGGTGTTTCCTGTCAGCCTCCAGTCTCAACAAACTCACACACACACACACACACAATACATATATATATATATACACACACACACATGCATTGGCCATGTTCAACTTCCTTAGGAAAATTCTAAATTGAATTCTTTCTCTAAAATGTTCCTAAGACTAATAAGAGTTAGGAATTTAAACATAAAGGCCAAGTATAGGAAAATAACGTTTACAAGCATTGTGAAGGCTTCTGAACTAGAACAAAGAGGCACGAAGTGCAGCTGTCAGAAGCATTACTGTCTAGAGGACAGGGGGATATGGAGAGACTAAGGAAGATCAAAGGCTAACTTAAAACAGGAGCTTCCTGCTGGTAGATTCAGTCCAAAGAGCATAAGCGATTTTTTTTCCAGCTGGCTAGATATTTTGTTTTCATTTGGGGAAAATAAATATGGAAT
This sequence comes from Microtus ochrogaster, assembly GCF_000317375.1. Taxonomy (NCBI): domain Eukaryota; kingdom Metazoa; phylum Chordata; class Mammalia; order Rodentia; family Cricetidae; genus Microtus; species Microtus ochrogaster. Next base: position 12,203,108 of record NC_022009.1, on the reverse strand, counting down.
AGCTCGATTCTGGTTAACTAATTATAGTCCTCTACATTGTGTGTGTGTGTGTGTGTGTGTGTGTGTGTGTGTGTGTGTGTGTGTGTGTGTGTTTCAGGCTTTCTTTTATTATTAAAAGTATTAAGTAACAACCGCAACAAAGAATGGCCTTTGTGAATGCAAACTGGGGAAATGAAGAACTTTGTAATGAAGAGTCCAGGGAAGGGCGGGCAAGAGGGCTCAGCAGGTAAGATGCTAAGCCTGAAGGCCTCAGTTCAATCTGTAACATGAAGCAGGCCTGGCCTGCTTGTTTAGGTTTCTGTCCCACCCTGTACCCCACAACTGTTTAGCCTCAAAGAAAATCACACATAGGTCTCCATAAAATATAAGCTGATTGGCCCATTAGCTCTAGCCTCTCACTGGCTGACTCTCACATCTTGATTAACCCATTTTTCTGATCTATGTTAGCCATGTGGTTCAGTACCTTTTTCAGAGGGGGTAGATCACATCCTGCTGCTTCGGAGGTCTGGGCAAGAGAGTGGGAAGAATCAGCTTCCTCCTTCCCAGAATTCTCCTGTTCTCATTACGTCATTTCTACTTTCTGTCTGGTTTACCCACCTATATTTCCTGCCTGGCCAATCAGCATTTATTTATAACATGATTGACAGAATACAGACAATTCTCCCGTACCACAACCCCTAGCACCTACATGTTGGAGAGAACCAACGTCCACAAGTTCAGTCATCCTACATATATAAACTACACACATGTACACACACATGCATGCACATGCATGCACACACCATGGCATATAGGCATACACACACAAATAAATGTAATAAAAAACAAAAACATATGATGACTAATTTTTTTAAAAGTCAGGGCAAAGCCCTAAGATCCCACCAGAACTTCTATGAGGTGGTTTGTAAGGTTGGGATCTGGATTTTGCTCTGTGACGATTTTGCAAAACAAGCTGGGGGTCAGTGAGATTCTGTGGGTGAAAGTTCTTCTGTGTGACAAGTCTGGAAACATGAGCTCAGTTCCCAGATGCATGGCTGAAGAAGAGAGAATGAACTCTCACAAGCTGTCATCTAACCAACACATGCACACCATAACACTCACAAACCTACACACGTACCATTACAAATGTATGCGTGCACATATAAATACAACAACAAAATTTAAACATTCAAAGTGCTCATATTTTAAAAGTAGGCTCCTCCCACCATTCTCCCATCAAATGCCCTTCACTTTCATGGACTAACAATATGAATTAATGTTCTGTCAAGACTTTGCAAGGGAGAAACTAGCACAAGCAGGTTTTAAGCAAATAAGAATATCCCCTGCCACTTACATTAATTGCTTCTAAGTGTTAAGAACTGTTTAGAGGATGCTGAGTGGAGAAATTGGGGGAAAAAAGTGAAGATTGAAAATGCTTTTGGAATTCTTAAATGCATATACTTCAAACAATATCTGTCATCTTGTGGCCAAACTTCAATCATCAGGCCTGGAATCCCAGGATCTCCATCATAATGAGAGCTTTTATAAAGAAGGCCTCTGCTTCTTGCTCACGTTTTAGAAGAACGTAAATATTTTAATAAACGACTATAGACTGGCTCTTTCATTTATTTTAACCTGCCATGCTAAGTAAGCAATGAGAATTTCTAAACCAGTGACTTCAATAATCCTTTGAAAACTGACTGCTCAAACAGCTAGTGAAGTGCGTGGATTCCCAGACACCCACCTCTACGCTGGAGCAGTGATCTGTGCTACTAACTCTGTTCTATTCAAACAATAACTCCTTTTCCTTGCCGCCTACTCATAAATGATTTTTTTAAAAGATTGAAAGCATATGTCTCTCTAAAATACACATGAGCACTACTGTCTGGCTGACAAAAGCACAAAGATCCAAAATCCTGTGATAAATGTTAACTAACACTGCCTCGCGGTCTCTGCTAGACTGCCTGTAACCTGGAGAGCTCTCTCTGGAAACGCCAAGGAGGAAACACTGGTTCAATAGTACTACTCTTTAACATATGCAATAGAAGCTTTTATAATGACTGTGCTTTCCTATGATTAAAAATACTATGTGCGAGCAGAGAAAAATGTGGAGCACAGAAAAAGGAATAGTACCTGCATCTTGACTACACCAGAAAGCTCTCGAAACTATTCAGAAAGTAGATGAAATCCCTTCACTAGCTCCAGCAAAAAGATGTGTGATGGAGGGTTCCCCCAGACTCCTGCCCACCCCACTCACCCTGTGGAGGCCCACGGCAAGACTTCTATCAGCTAAGTCACAGACACTACTGGAAGAGTCCGTGCAGACAACCAAAGCTTATGAAGAGCTGTCTAGTTTCCATAGTGAAACTCCATGCTATGGCCATTTTCAAAACAGAAAAGGCTCCGGCGTTTCTGCTAAAAATAAGATGGAATTCTGTATGTCAGATACACGCACCCATATGTTACACAGTTTTCGGTAACATGAAACACCTCAGAGGAAATCTGCAGCGTTTGAAACCATGGTGTGTGTTTTAGGAAGCTCTCACACTTAGGTGCTAAACATTTCCAGCAGTGATCCATACTCACAGAGTGCCTCGGGCTCGCTTTTATTAATAGCCTGCATCCCAGACGAAGCTCAAATGCCACAAGAAGAATCTGTTTCTAAGGTAACTCGTCTTGCATGCTTATGTAAATAAGCGGGAAGCAGAGCTGCACAACTATAAGTGTGCCCAGATCTGTCAAGGGTTTCACCATGCCTCCCAGCCTTCCAACTGGACGCCTTTGTCTCCACATTCAGCTGACTGGATAACAAGTTCATGGACAGGATGAAATCCCTGCTCTCTAAGTTGCAAGAAGGGAGACAGTTGTTTAGCTGAGTCGGATAGTGGAGTTTAAGGAGCATCACCTCTTGAGAAAAGACAAAGAAGGAACTTGAGACAAGAGGGTATAATTCAGAAATGAATCATCTTTGTTACTAAGTGTTAACAATGGATGATGGGCACATGGGTTCATTATGCCCTTTTCTCCCTACTTTCTTGTATGATTGAATATTTTCCTAATAAAGGTTTTTAATGGCAACCTTTCCCCAACCTCTCTACCACAGTTCACTGAAGGAAATAAGAACAGAAACACAGATAGAAGAGAAGTTCCTGTCAAAGTTAATTGTATATGTCAAGTTAACTGGGCCACTGTGCTAAAATGTTGGCCAAGGATCATTCTGGCTGTTTCTGAAGGGTGCTCTCTGTGTGAGACTGACATTTAAAGTGCTGAACTTTGCGTGAAGCAGATTTTCCCCTACAGTGGGTAAGCCATATCTGAACTCCTCAAGCATTCAATAAAGCAAAGACTGGGAGAAAGGGGAATGCTTCCAGCAGACACACTTCTGACAAGATTGCAATACTGAGTCTGCCCATTCTCCAGTCGACCAACCCCCTGCAGACCTGGAACATGCCAGGTTCCTTAGCCACACAATTCACTAAAACCCATCAAACTTCTGCTCCTCCTTTCTTCCCAACACTCTCTTCTACACACACACACACACACACACACACACACACACACACACACAGTCCCACTCAAACTTTTCTGTTATTCTATCAAGCAATAAAAAGTGTATTTACAATCCCATTTAACGCGAATCTCCCTGTCTCATCAATTAGTCTTAATTTTATGTGCTTATACCACTTATAATAACCTATAATTATATCAATTATTTGCCTCTTTAGTTTTCGCTTTAGTTTTACCTGCATTCACTAAAAGAATGAAATTTTCAAGAGATTAATGACTACTCGTCTGTACCACTTCACTTCCAGCTCCTAGCACAGCACGGAGCAGGACACAGAGTCTCAATAACTATTAATGCCTGCAGAAATTAGTATTCTCAGAGCAGCAACTCCCAATGGGCTGCTTTGGCATGTCCACCCACCAAAGAAGCAGAGCGTGATTACTCAACTATGATGGACTCACTCAAGTTATTATGAAGTTTAGGTCATTTTCTGGAGTACAAGACCAAAATCAATTCACAACAATTTGTGTCTCAATTAGAGTTACCCAAAAAGTCACCAGTCATTACATGTAGGAAATACAAGTTCTCACCATTCTCAAGCGCTTCCAGCCCCTGTACGTGGTTGAACCATATGAAATTTCCAGCCCAGTGAAAAAGCATTTCCTAGTCACATGCGCAAATCCTACACACTATAGCGCTATAATCAGGAAGGAGAATGCTGTGCAGCTCAGGTTGCCAACAAATCAGGTCTTATTTGGCGTATGTGCGTGGGGAGAATGATGCAGGACCTATGAAGGGGGTGGGTCGTGCCTCAGAACAAAGAAATAGAAGTGTTTAGGGAAGGAGATGTAGACTTTCAAAAGGTGATCCAACCTATACTTTTTTAAAAAAATCAGTGTAATCCTAAATTTTGTGGCTTTTCTTAAAGTACCTCAGTGACATGCAGAGTTTTTAAATCATCTTCTTAGACTATTGGGCCTCTGGGGATTATAAAATATTTTAGTTATGTAAAATTCATCTGAGTAGGATATCCCAAAGAAACCTGGAAACATAGATGCTGGTGCTCAAAATACAACAGCAAGAAACCACCCCAGCGAGCTGAATATGAATCACACTGTTCCTATATTACCCATAAAGATTGCTCCCTCACTGTATGTAACTCATCGACTGTACTAATCCTGGAATGTGAGGAAGTGGGTGACAGTGAAATGAGCACATGCCTGCAGGTCCCTCTTCATCTCAAGGGGCTGAAAGAAAAGGCAGAGCCATGAATACATGTTGGTCACTACACTATAGAGCTACATTCTCTCTTTTTATTCCTTTGGTTCCTTGCTTTTTTAAGTTTTTTTTTGTCTTGCTTTGGTGTTTTTTGTTTTTTCAGATAGAACCTGGCAGTAAATCCTAGGCTTGCCTCAAACTCACACCCTTCACGCCTAAGCCTCAAAAGTGCTAGAATTGTAGGCATACTCTATACTATACTACACCCCATACCTATGTGTTTCCATTCTCATGCATGTCTCATATCTTGATTCACATCATTCCAAAAAATTTTTCTTTGGCTTTTCTTATTTTGGCATAAAAGAAAGACAGTGTTGTTAAAATAAATACTATAATACTAGTAAATACATAGCTCAGACAGCCATACTTTTATGTTTTGGAGAAGTTTACTGAAATCTTGTAAGTCTCAGAATGGCATATATGTGTGTGTGTGTGTGTGTGTGTGTGTGTGTGTGTGTGTGTTTGTCTATTGTGGTTGAATGAAAATGGCCATATAGGCTCATAGGAACTGGCACTATCAGGGGGTGTGGTCTTGTTGGAACAGGTGTGGCATTGTTGGAGAAGCATGTCACTGGGCATGGGCTTTGAGGTCTCAGATGCTCAAGCCAGGCAGGTCCAGTGAGTCTCATTCTCTCTCTGCTGCCTGTGGATCTGGACGTAGGATTCTCAGCTGCTTCTCCAGCACCATGTCTACCTACATGCCACCAGGCTTTCTATCATGACCATAATGGACTAAATCTCTGAACTGTAAGCCACCCCCCAATTAAATGTTTTCCTTTATAAAAGTTGATGTGGTCATGGTGTCTCTTCACAGTAATAGAAACCCTAAGAAGTTGGTACAAGAAACTGGGACGAGTTGCTGCAACAGACCTGACTATGCTCTTGTTTCAAAGAATATGGGCTTCAGGGATTTTGATCAGAAAAACAACTGAATGCTTTAAATGATGCTTAATGGGCCATACCAGTAGGCTCAAGGAGGATGGTGGTGCTAAGTGTGATTTGATGAACTGTGGAAGCCTGGCTCAAGAGGTTTCAGAGGGGAGAAATGTTAGTGTGTGGCCTAGAGACTATTCTTGTGGTATTTTGGAAAAGAATGTGGCTGCTTTCTGCCCTTGTCCAAAAAAATCTGTCTGGGACTAAACTGAAGAGTTTGAATTGTGTTTTTAGAAACCTCAAAACAGCCTAGTATGGACTGTGTCATGTGGTTATTAGTGGTCACACTAACACAGATATATAATAAAAAGGAGCAGTTTGAAAAAGGAAGTTACAAAATGTGTAATTTCAAGAGAAAAGGTAGCACCAGGAAGTGGAATGGAGCTAACATCTGTGATCAAGGAGATAAACAGATTAAAAAAATTCTGATGTTAAATGGAACAAAGGGAGTGGGGACTCAGGGCAAGATCCCATCCAGCTAAGATTCCAACTTGTGAAAGGGAATTAAAGAAAAACTTAGAGCTAGGTGTAGTAGTACACACCTTTAATCCTAGCACTCTGAAGACAGAGGCAGGCAGATCTGAGTTTGAGGCCAGCCTGATCTACAGATCAAGTGTCAGGACAGCCAAGCTTAGGCAGTTAAGGAAACCATCAAACACAGAAAGCTGGTGAAGATGTAACTGAATGAGAGGATCATGATCCAGCCCCAGCAAGCAGCAGAACTTGGCAGCTTTAGCCATGCAGTTGTGACTTAAAGAAAGGGGTTGTGGAATTTGCCTCCATGGCTAAGGAAAGCTTCTAAGAAGGCATATGTCAGGAGTGTCCCTGAATGGAGGCCTAGAGAGGCCATTCTGTGAAGCTGTGGCAGTGAAGTCTGGATTGTCCTGGAGACCCCAAAATGTTGAGGGTGCCAGGGATCTGGGACACCTGCTGAGAAGAGCTCCTAACAGGAGTGGCACCAGCCCAAGAGAGAGAAGTGTGTTGCAGTCAACAAAACTGAAAGAAGTTGGAGATCTGAAGAGTGGGTTTTTTTGGGCTTTTTATTTTTTTTATTTTATTTTTTTAATTTATTTATTTATTTATTAAAGATTTCTGGCCGGGTGGTGGTGGCGCACGCCTTTAATCCCAGCACTCGGGAGGCAGAGGCAGGCGGATCTCTGTGAATTCGAGACCAGCCTGGTCTACAGAGCTAGTTCCAGGACAGGCTCCAAAGCCACAGAGAAACCCTGTCTCGAAAAACAAAAGCAAAAAAAAAAAAAAAAATTTCTGTCTCTTCCCCACCACCGCCTCCCATTTCCCTCTCCCTCCCCCAATTAAGCCCCCCCCCCTCAGCTCGAAAAGCAATCAGGGTTCCCTGTCCTGTGGGAAGTCCAAGGAACCCCCACCTCCATCCAGGTCTAGTAAGTTGAGCATCCAAACTGCCTAGGCTTCACAAAGTCAGTGCGTGCAGTAGGATCAGAAACCCATTGCCATTGTTCTTGAGTTCTCAGTAGTCCTCATTGACCACTATGTTCAGAGAAGAATGAAGAGTGTTTTGATACCCAACATGGAGATACAGAGTTTAGAGTTTACCTGGCTGGTTTTTGGTCCTGCTTTGGCCCAGTATTTCCTCACTATGCTCCCTTTCCCTGCATTTTGGAATAGTAATGTATAACCTGTGTCATTGAATATTGGAAGTATGTGATCTAATTTTTCATTTTGATTTTACAGGGGATTACAGTTAAGAGATTGCATAAGTCTCTAAAGAAACTTTGAACTTTTAAACAAGTTTGAAACCATTATAGACTATGGGGACTTTTGAAGTTGAACTAAATGCATTTTACACTATGATATAGCTATAAGTCTATGCCTACAAGGCCACACTTCTCCTAGGGGTTTCAGGGAAGTCTGCTCCTTGCTCCTCTCCTTGTCTGGTGGCTGTCATTGACCTTAGCATCCACTTGCCTGTGCTTGAATCACTCTGGTCTCTGCTTCCAACTTCATATCACCTCCCTCTCCTATATTTCTGTCTCTAGTTTGTCACTTGTCCGTGTATTTAGTCCTCACTATGATAGTCCAGGAAGCTTGTCTCATCTCAGATCATTACTTATACCATCAGATAGTCACACCATTTTATTTCAAATAAAGCAACAATGCCCAGGTTCCAGGGCTATGGATGTGACCATACCTTTCGGAGGACTACCATTCAGGCTATGGGAAGAGGATGACATCACCTTGGAATGTTTGTCAAGCACTGAAGAAGCATAGTGAGGAATCGCATTGCACCAGAAAGAACTTCCAGTAAGACACAGAGTATGCAGCAATCTGCAATAGCAGCTGCATAAAAGGAATGCACCCCCAAACCCACCTGTCCAATTTCTATCACACCCATCTTCATGGAAAAGCATGATGGAGGGGGTTGAATTAGGTAGGTGAAAAAGTAAGAAAACAGAAATTAAGAATACCCTAGGGTAGCAGTTCTGAACCTGGGGGTTGCATATCAGATATCCACACTACGATTCATAACAGTAGCAAAATTACAGTTATGAAGCAGCAATGAAATAATTTTATGGTTGGGGATCTCCACAACATGAGGAACAAACTGTATTAAAGGGTCACAACATTAGGAAGGTTGAGCACTGGCCTAGGAGAAGCATTCGTCTAAGTAAGTCACAGCTTCTTTGTTGGTAAAAATAGATGATAAATAGATTTATTCATCGAGCTACATCATGGGAAATATCTACTTGAACATATTATAACCTAAATGCACAGATGTGCATTGCAGGGATACGTAGGGCTGCTCTGCTAGACACAGTTGCAGATAAGGACGAGGAGGTGGAAGTGGGCTCAGAAGGGACCATTCAGAATCTTTTAGAAACTGCAAAGAGTTGTTTTGTTTTTCTTTTTGAGACAAGGTTTCTATGTAGCTTTGGAGCTTGTCCTGGAAAGACCAGGCTGGGCTCGAACTCACAGATATCTGCCTGCCTCTGCCTCCTGACTGCTGGGATTAAAGGTGTGTGCCACCACCACCAGGTTGAGAGAAAACCTTTCAACAACTTCATTTCAGAGTACCAGCTGCCATAGCCTGTCTGCTGAGTACCAGCTATGTGTCGGCTTGCTTAAATATAAAAACTTTCTCCTTTCATTCTTATTTAGGGGACCCCACCCCACCTCACCCCGCATCCTTCTTTCTCTGGAGGCCCTTTTCCACGTTGTGCATTGAGAAACTAAACTCTCAACTTGTCCACTCACTGTGATTGAATCCATTTCATTCTGGATAAAGAATCTGGTCTTGAGGGTTCTACCCTCACTGCCAGAGATCATTGAAAGCAGACAACACTGCAGCGTAGATCAAAGCTGGTTTACCACAATGCATTGTTCCTGCTAGTTACTGCGGAGGAAAGGAATCAACCTCTGTCCTGACAGCTGTTCCTGGGAAGTACCCATGAGCCTCTTTGTTGAAATAATAGGGGCGGCAGCTTTAACCGAAATAATTACATGGAAACTGTATTCTTTTAAACACTGCCTGGCCCATTAGTTTTAGCCTCTTAACCCATTTCTAATAATCTATGTAGCACCACGAGGTGCGCTTATCAGGAAAGATCTTAACCTGCATCTGTCTGGAGTGGGAGAACCATGGCGACTCCTTGACTCAGCTTCTTTCTCCCAGCATTTTATTCTGTTTACTCCGCCTACCTAATTTTATGTCCTATTAAAGGGCCAAGGCAGTCTCTTTATTTAACCAATGAAATTAACACAAAACAGAAGACTCTCCCCCATCACCTCTTGGTGGTCAGTCAGGCTGCAGGGACAGCACAACCGACAAGGAAAGTGCAGAGCCCTTAAGGAACTGTAAGGCCATGGGGCTGGGGCTGTAGATTGGTTGGTGAGGATCAGAAGTGTAAGTCATTCTTGGGAGCCCAGAGGGATGGCTCACATCTGAGAAAGGTACTTGTTGCCAAGGCTGATGATCCAAGTTGGAGCCACAAAACTCACACGTCAAAAGGCCAGAACCATCCTACAAGGTGCTCTCTGATCTCCACCTATGTTGGTAATCATGGGCACGTACAAGAAAAATCTTTGGTATTTATAAATGCACACAAAACATGATTAATAATAAAAAATTAAAGATAATTTTATCAGTTATACCACAAGTCTAATGTCAGTATGGACTACATGAAACCCTGTTTCAAATAACAATGCTTCAGAAGAAACAAAATAAAATCCATTGATTTATATTCTCTCTCTCTCCTCTCTATCTCTCTTTCTCCTCTCACTGTGGGATTATATTTTCAATCAGTTTCTCATCTCCAAGTTGAAGAATGCCTTCTTTGTTCCAAGTGATAGTTCCCCAAAATAATCCCTCCCAGGGATTCACACAGCACCTTAAATAAAGCAAGCAAATAAGACGTGTGGAATACTGGGTCTGGCCACAGCAATAGCGAGTGCTAAATAAATGCCAGCTGTCACTGCTCCTGCCTGTGTTACTAGGAAGATACTGTCTCACTGTGTCTTCTCCTTTCTCATTCCAGGCACCGTGATATGAGTAGACCTCTGACTATGGAAAAACACATAGCCTAGAGGAAGATGCAGTGTTTGTCAGGCAAATTGTTTTGCACAGCAGATGCAGAAAACAAACCACTGCTCCTTCATCTCTGACAGCACCAGATGAGTTAAGAGACTTCTCTCATGTTTCAACCCCTTGCATGGATTAGAATGGTTAATTAGTTGTGGGTGCTAAAGCCATCATTTTAGTCCTTAAAATTTTTGGTTTCATACAGTACCATCTAAGAGTAGGATGGCCTAGATGATGTTTAATCTTTCTTATTAGGTCTCTTCCATTCACAGAGCCCCAGAAGTTGCTATGGCAACCCTATGAGCCAAATAGGATCACAGAAAGAGAGCTGGAAGAAACTAGTCCAGACTTATCAATTTGCAAATAAGGACTTAAGGCCCAGAGAGGTGAAGTGGATTCCCAAAATACTGTGTGACCAATTAGCAGCAAAGCAAGCTCCAAGGGTCTGCCCCGGCCTTCTCTCCACCACACAGAGCTGCCTTCCTTCCTTGATGCTTGTCAAAACATGTAAGGAACATCCTGACTTTATAGAGAGATTAGTGCATTAGAGATGACAATTAAAGAAAATATCAAAGGTTAGGTAAAATGTTGAAGAAAAGTGTGTTTTCCATGGCTTTTGATCCATGACAATGAACCCTTTCAGAGAAGCGATGTCAAAGGAAGGTGTTGACTTCTCAGGGTCATCTGAAGAAGCTCCTGATTCGGCCCCTTCTAAAGCTACACCTAGTGATCCTGCCCTGAGTCTGAGGCTAGAACTCTGTGTGCCTTCTCATTAGTGTTCCAATGTGGTCTTAAAATCTCAATGCTTTTGCAGGTATAATTTAGAATTGTCCCTAAAACACTCAAATTAAGCAAGTAAAACAAGAAGAAATGGGGGTGTTTCAAATAGCTCCAACCTTAGTCCGAGTTGTTATTATTTGCGAAGGCAAACACCTCGCCAGCCTCAACCTCCCAGCTTAAGTAAAGAATATAATGTATTGGCATATGGCAGCAGCGTCAGAACGCTTCCTTGTTTGCTCAACAACTATAGTTAAAGTTCCACAAGGACCTTCACAGTGGATGCTACACCAGAACCTTGTAAAATAAATCATTTATTCTAAGACAACCTTGCTGGGATCCAATAATCCCAACATGCAGATAAGAGAGACCGGAGGTCAGAAAGGTTCCCTCATCCACCAAGGTCACATCAGAGTGGCAGTCAGAGCCAAGGGAGAAGAATCATTCTGAAGTCCACCTCCTTATCAGACTATGGCCAAGCAATACCTCCCTTAACCTAGACCCAGCTGGGATAGTAGTGGCTAAAGGATCCACAAGTCCCTGATTGTATACAACAAACTCCATAAACTAATCTTTTCTATGTTCTAAAGATGAGTCAGATGCTTTGAATGGAGTTCAAAAGGGCAAGACACCAGCAGCAGCATGGATCATCTGCCAGCTGCTACACCCTTGCCGGTGATGGACTCCACAGGGACTCTAAAACATGCTCGCTCCCTCTTTGATACTCTGTCCCTCCAAGAGTAAAGCCTCATTCCCAGTACCCTGGGCACAGACTAGAGTCAGTGAAAAACAGAAGGGGACAGAAGAAACAAAGTTTGACTTTGTAGATGCGGTTGTAAAAGGGAACTGTGGCTCAGAAACCAATTGCTATCCTGTGAAAATTCAAGGAGCCCTGGAGGCATCCACACAACTGCAGCTGAGCCTCCAGCCGCTCTGTAAGAGTTTGTGTCCAAAGACTTACTTACCTGCAGCCTCTTAAGAGACCCTAATCTGGAACACCCAACTAAGCCACTCCTATGTCTCCAAAACTACAAAAAAAGCTTAGATAATATGTATGCTATTAAGTTTTGAGTGGTCTGTCATGACACAATAGATAATTGGCCTGCTTGAACATCTAAAGTATGTCCCTACTACCAATAAAGTTAAACGAACTTGGGCTACAAAAGCTGCCCTATCAATGAGCCAAATGTTCTGTTTGGTCCACAGCTCCCCTGGAACTGAAGGGTATGTTCTCACAGCCTTAGACCTACCCCAAACTGCTCCTTGACCAGTTCCAACACATAACCTGAGGGGCGTGTGAGAGGAGGGTGAGAATCTGGCTACCAAGAGCCGGAGTGTTTCCACATCTAATCTCCCTGGGTGGCAACCTGGACCCTGTGATGGTGTCTCCAAGACCAAATTCTATACTTAAGCAACTGAAAAACTATGTCCTTCAAGAGAACCAAGTTATTTTTTGGGATGACTTCCCCTTCATCAAATAGAGTTAGTTATGAAACTGAAACTTTCTCTCTGGAAAGGGGACTACTGTGTTCCAAGATGGGAATGGCCCTCAGACACTGAATATCTAAAAAAAACACAGCTAATGCAGCAACAAGTCAGTATTGTTCCATCATGAAGGCAAAACACTTTCAAATTTCTGCCCATCAACACACACTTTTTCTCCTTCAGGATTACTAGCTAAGGATCTAAAGAGCAGAGCAAATGGAGGTCCTCCCCATCAGCTCTACAGACACCAGGAGGAGCTAAGACGTCCTTTGGTGGTGCCGTTTATCATATCTACCACAGCTATGGCAGGCCAGTTCAGCTGTGAATTCTTATGGGGCCACCTTGGAAAGAGAGCCGCTTTTTTTAGCTCCTCAAATGGCAGCGTCAGGTTGCCAGGCTCAGGAGAACATAAGACATGGTGCTTACCCAGTCCCGGGTGGCCCCCAGTCCTGTCTCTCAAAGACTGCTTTCTCTTGCCTCTTTGTTCCAGGTGTGGGTGGCCTCTTATGGTCTCAAAGCACAGCTTCTTGTTGATGAAGAGCGCGAGGACAGCCAGTAGGACGACAAAGACCCCTACGGCAGACAGGAAGCCGATGGCTTCAGGAGTGACTGGCAAGAAAACACAGTGGAGAGAAGAAAACGTCACCACTATTACAACAACCCAACTTCTGCTCCTCACAACTGAATAGACTCGGTACTTAAACTCATCGGGATGTCAAACACTCTGCAACCTTTCTCTTGGTAACATCCCCAAAAGGAGCTAAAGGGAAAGGGAGGGGCTGTGACTGGGTTCACCTCACTAGGCAGATTTCTCACAGGATAGACACCATGTCTTTGCATGTGGGGTTTCTTCAACACGAAACACCACTTTTCGTAAGAGGGCCCCCAGACTTTAGCACAACAGACTCCATGATGGAAGTACCATTCAGGCAGTAAAACCCAGCAGCCGAGTCCACCTTTGAAAAATTTTCTTGATTGGATCACAAGAGATGAGAAGACCCACCCTAAATCGGGGCCTTGGGTTCTGGTGGCAGCCCACACAAAAAAAAACATGGAAGAAGGAAGCTTTTGCCTTTTGCCTATTTGCCCTCACTCTCTTTAGAAGGTTCCTCTATCTTGTTCCTGAAGCATTCCTTTTCTGGTGTTTAAACCTACTCTCCTGTAAGTAGATATTATGTGTAAAGCAAAGGATAGCCAGGCTACAGTTCACAGCTCCAGAGAAGACCCTAAGAGGGACATAAAGATTTCCCTGGGAAGCAGAAATAGAGATCTCCTGGGTAAACAGGAGGAGAGTAGGGGGAGGGGATCAATTCACAACCATCTGTAGTTGGATACAAAGCCTTCTTCTGACCTCCAACTGACGCCTGCGCTTTAAACAACAACCCTTTACAGATACACATTTCTTATCCATGCTAAAAATGTCTCGCTGCAGTGAGAAAACCCCACCGCCAAAGGCGGTCCACTGTACATCTTTAGCGATGCCCTCAGCGCCTCGCAACCGAAGATACGGCCATCTCTGGTCCGACCGCAGTTACCAGGGCCGTGTCTTCTTGCACCAGCTGTAGCCCGTCGGTATCAAGCAGCACTCTGCCCGAATCCTAAAAGACCGTAGTTCTGATCATCCTGTTGGACTAGAAGTGTCTCGGGCATTGGCAGGGACAGAAGTCAACTTCAGCGCCACGCCTGCCTTATGGGACCGCCCAACACTGATCACTCCAGGTTTCTCCGTACAGTGGCGCGTCTGTTTTACAGACAGGTACTGACAAGGTTATCGTCCTAAATTGAACCATTGCTATCTTCGGTAAATTGCTACCGCAGTCCGCAGTTCAATGAGGGTTCTTGTATTCCTATCATTCCCCAGACAAAAGTGCGAATCAGAGGCGCTCGCTTTCCTGGTAAACTTTGAGGTTGTTTTTCTGTTCAATTTTGCATTTTATGTTTAAGGAGGGATTTTTTAAATTTACATTTATTAACATCTTTACTTAGTGTGTGTTGCAGACGCGCAATTAGAGGCATATTTGCCGAGGGGGGGGGTGAAGGGGGACGTCAAAGGACAACTATGTGAATCACTTCTCTCCTCCTACCATATGTGCTCTGGGATCGTCCGGGAGGCAGCAAGCTCCTTTACTGGATAAAATGTATTTTAAGAATACTTGCTCTCTATATGTACCCATTCCTTTTTCTTCCTGCCTCCGTTTTTGTTTGTTTGTTTGTTTTATTTGCCATCACTACACACAGAAGTTCCTGCAGGATGGCTCTGATGCTGTGGGAATTGTGCCTTTTTGCCAGCACTGCCATGGTTCTTGGGTCCACCACTCCAGTTGAACTGTTCACATCACTCATACTGACTTTTATTACAAACGTGACAGACGAGGTGCTTCTGGGAATTTGGTCCATAGGTGAATCACAGAAGAGATCACTGGGATTTGGGAGCAAGGCTCTACCATCATCTGCAGACAGCTAGTCTCCATTTTGAAGGATAGCTCCTGACCTGCTATTGGGCCTAAGTAAAAACAAATATTTGCTTTGGTTCACCTTCTTACTTAGCTTCTTTAGGATCACCAATTGTAGACTCCGTGACCCTTATTTATAGCTAGAAACCAATTATGAGTGAGTACATCCCATATTCATCTTTTTGGGTCTGGGTTACCTCACTCAGGA
>NC_022009.1:12171130-12187115 GCF_000317375.1 Microtus ochrogaster | reverse complement strand
AAGGGTAGGAGGAGGGGGTGGGAAATGGGAGGCTGGGAGGAGGTGGAAACTTGTTTTTTTTTCCTTTTCTCAATAAAAAAAAAAAAAGAATTAAAAAAAATTTGACAATGGGCCAACCAAGTTGCCAGGCGACCTGAATTGCCTATCATGAGCTGGCTGTTACTGGACTCACTCAGTCATAATGACAAGCACAGCAGCTGGCTATTATCCTATGGAAGTAGTATATATGTGATCAGGCCTGAGCGGGTCCTGAAGGCCCAAGCAATGAAGAAGTTGCCCAGTGCCTCTGGTTTCCACTCCTGCTACAGTGCTGTCTGCTGCCAAGCATGCACCTAGAGCCTCATGGGGTGTTCCCTATGATCTATTGACTGAGAAGAGCAGACTAGGGCTGGCTTTACTGATGGTTCTACACGTTACACAGGTACCATCCAGCAGTGGACAGCTGCAGCATTACAACCCCTTTCAGGGACAACCCTGAAAGATACTGGCAAAGGGAAATCTTCACAGTGGGCAGAATTCCAGGCAGACACATGGTCATATAGTTTGTTTGTAAGGAGAGATGGCCAGATGTGCAGTTGTTCACTGATTCATGGGCTGTAGCCAACGGACTGACTGAATGGTCAGGGACTCGGAAAGAACACAATTGGAAAATTGATGAGAAAAGCATCTGGGGAAGAAGTGTGTGGATAGATCTTGCCAAATGGGCAACAGATGTGAAGATGCTTGTGTCCCGTGTAAATGCTCATCATTAGGTGACTTTGGCAGAGGAGGGCTTCAGTAATCAAGTAGATAGGACGACCCATTCTATGGCCAGTCAGCCTTGCTCCCCAGCCATTCCTGCCATTGCCGAATGGACACATGAACAAAGTGGCCAGGTGGCAGAGATGGGGGTTATGCATGGGTTCAGTATCACTGACTTGCACTCACCAAGGTTGACCTTAGCTGTGCTAATCATAAGATCTGCCAATAGCCGAGACCAACACTGAGCCCCAGCTAGGGCACCATCCTCCAGGGTGACTAGCCTGCAACCTGCTGGCAGGCTGACTACATTGGGCAACACACTCCGTCGAAAAGACAACTCTTTTTCCTTACTGGGGTAGATACTTGATCCGTTATGGATTTACCTTTCCTGCATGTAATACTTCTGTCAAAGCCACCATCTGTGGACTTACAGTGTGCTTTATCCACCGACATGGTATTCCACACAGTATTGCTTCTGACCAAGGAACTCACTTCTCAGCAAAAAAAAAAAAAGTGTGATAGAACCATGATCATAGAATCCACCGCTCTTACCTTGTTCCCCACTGTCCTGGAGCAGGTGGCCTGACTGAAAGATGGAATAGCCTTTTGAGGACACAATTACAGTGCCAATTGGGTGACATCAGCATGGAGGGCTATGTCAGCGTTCTCCAGAAGGCAATAAATGCTTTCAATCAATGTCCAGTATATAGTACTATTCCTCCCGTAGTCAGGACCCATGGGTCCAAGAATCAAGGATTGGAAAAAAGGGAAAGTTCCATCCACTATCATCCCTCCCAAGTAATACATTAAGAAAGTTTTTTGCTTCCTGTTTACACAACCCTAAATTCTGCTGGCCTAAAAATTTCAGTTCCAGGGTAGAGAGTGCTCCTGCCAGAATCCACAATAAACATTCCATTGAACTGGAAGCTCAGATTTCCCCCGGTCACTTTGGACTTCTAATGTCCTTAAATCAACAGGCTAAGAAAGGAATAACAGTTTTAGGAGGGGTGCTAGATCCAGATCACCATGGAAATTGAACTGCCTCTCTGCCATGGAGGTGAGGAGGATTATGTCTGGAATGCAGGAGATCCTTCAGGAAATATCCTGGTGCTATCATGTCCCGTGATTAAAGTTAATGGGAAATTAAAACAGCATAATCAAGAAGGGTGAGAAATGGCACAGACATGTCAGGATATGGGACATTCCTCCAGGAAAACAGCCAAGACCTGCTGAGGTGATTACAGAGGGTGACAAAAGTACAGAAAGGGTGGGAGAAGGAGGTAGCTATAAATCCCATCTAAGGTCACGTGACCAGTTGCAGAAATGAAGATTATGATTTGCATGGGTGTTCCTATTATATTTTGTGAAGATTGCATTTGTAAAGATATTTGTATTTTCTTTCAATTTCTCTAACATCAATTTAGAGAATATCAATGTCTATCATAATTAAGTTTGAGATACTTAAAGTTAAAAGGATGTCCCCCAATGGACATTACCGCCTATTCTAAATTTGTAATGTGTTTGTGCTTGTATGAGGGATAGTTATATCACGTTGGGCATAATTATAACCTGGTTAAATACACAATGCGTTTACAATTGTATGTGGGATGGTTATGTTTAGGCATTATTATGACTGGGTTATTGTTTTCATTTGAAAATTAATCATGAAATAAGGAGAAATGATTGTGTGTCGAGTTGACAAGAGGTAGGTGTGACAGCTATTCTTGGTAGTCAACTTGACAGTATCTAGAATGAAGTACCATCCAGAAACAGAGAGCACACATGGGATGTAGAACTTTAGACAGGAAGAAGATAACAGGCTTTTGATCCTTATCTTGAGGCTGGATGACACAGGCTTTTGATCTGGATCTTGAAGAGGAATGGCACACACCCTTAATCCTATATCTTGAGGCATAACTTTCATCTGGGCCATACCTTCTTCTGGAAGCCTATATAACCCTTCTTGTCCTCACCTTGCCAGCACATCCATCCCTTCACTGGCACTGGAGCCGAATTCTTTGGGACTCCAACACATACAGAAGACCAGCGGAGACACCCAGACTGTGGGACTGACCAACTATAAGATCTTGGACTTTCCAGTCACAGCTGGCCATTGTTGGATTAGTTGGACTGTAGCCTGTGAGTTATTCTAATAAATTCCCTTTATCTATATTTTCTCTATCTCAAAGAAGGAGAGGGAGATTCATTTCCTAAGTTCTGTGACTCTAGAAAACCCTGACTAATACAATATTCATTTTTCATAAATTGTTCTTGAAGAGCGAATGGCCATTCTTCTCTCGCTTTTAAGTGACACATCTTCAATGTCCTCTAGACCCCAGCTAATTCTGTCGTTGTCTAGACCTTTCTGGGCTTCTTCTAGCTCTTCTAACAGTCAGAAATTTTGAGGGACTTTTACTTCAGAGCCTGTGGTAGCCACCATCTTGCATGACCATCACTCCTTTTCAGCATAGTTCTTAAAGAAGTTAAGGCTGTGAGTTCAAAGGCCATCTTCACAGGACATGTAGCAGGAGTAAAGGACATTTCCTGGCATCTGCCCCATGGGTCTCTCTGCTCGAGCCAGGTGCTCATGATCCGAAACTTACGATTTGGGATACTCATGCAAACAATACCTCCAAGCAAAGCCTTTGGGACTCCTAAGTGTAGGAATGAGCAGGTCTCCGATCTTTCTGCCTTCTCTTGTGCGCTTTCCCTTCGGTTGGTTTGCCTTGTTCAACGTCAGTGTGGTGGTTCTTGTTTTATCTTATTGTATTTTATTTTGTTATGTTTTGTTCTTATCTCTTAGAAGCCTGTTCTTTTCTGATAAGAGACAAAAAGGAAACGGATCCAGAGAGGGGATGTGGGAGAACCTGAGAGGAGTAATCAGGATGTATCATATGAGAAGATAATCCATCTTCAGTAAAGAGGGTCAGAGAAGACTACACATTCCTCTTTCCTCATATATTTGTGCTTATTAGTGATATTTCTTGAGCTGTTTCCATTTTTCTTTTCCTTTCTGTGAAATGTTTTGTGTATGTGTGTGTTTAGTTTGGAACCACCAAGTGCAAAAGATATATTTCTAACCTGACAGTTGTACCATAGGTGAACTGTCAAATTGTGAAAGAATGAATTTCTAGTTCATAAAATTATATTTGTTTCTAAAATTAAATTAATCCCTGATAAAAAGTTGCTTTTTTAGGAATTGGTCCCTAACCACTACAGTTTGATGCCATCTCCATCATGGTTGACCTCTCTTACCATCGGGACTGCTATTCTCCTTGACTAACTGTATACATACATACAGTGGAGTAAATGGCTTCTCTATCTCTGTTTTTTAAAAAGATGTGAATACAGTACACATAGAGGAAATTTCTCCCAAAATTTTAATCTTAATTTTTTTGAAGTACAGATTTTATAGTATATGAATTTTAATTTAAAAATAAGCTTTATGTTCCAAAAATACCATTTTTAGAAAGACTGGAAGGAAATGTATGTGGAAAAGAATAATTCTAGTTTTCAAAGATTTGTTATAAATGATGATCCTCATGTTTGAACATTCTGCGATTTTATTATTCAACATTTAAAATTATAAATAGAGTCTAAATACTGTAAGAGTCATCAGAGCTCCCATCAGCACCGTGCTACAGCTGACACGCACCAGCGAACACAGCCAGCCAAGAGTTCTGACAATGCAAGCCAAAGCAGGTTTGATGTTTCGTTCGGGCCTACACGAAATTAGAAGCTCAGAAAGAAAAACCTTAAAGGCATTTTGCATCATATATAGCATATCATAGTGAGGAACAAATATTCCATATATCATCTGCTATGGATGACAAGGACACATATGTCATGAAACTTAAGTGCCATCTGCAGAGCAACTCATCTAATTATTCCAGTAATTACTGAATTGGAAATCAGATGGCTGTGAAGTTCGGTCACATAGTTCATGCTGAAAACTTCCTCAAAGTTAGCTGTATCTCTGGCAAGGCCCTGGAAGGCTCCATCTGTTGGTTTTTAAGCAAGAGCTCAAAGAACCCGTAGTGCATACAGTGATAGAGACAAGTCTTGTGTCGCCGTCTCTAGATGTTTATAAATTCCCTTCCATGGTCAAACAAAGCTATCGGACTCACAAGAACTGGGAAAAAGAAAGTGAAAACAACATTTAACAAAAATAGTAAGGTTGAAACCGGAAATAACTGAACAACTGCAACAGAAGAAAGATCAGACTCTTCGTTCCTCAGGTGTAAAGTCTCTCATCACTACTCCAGGAAGCATGAGAAATCTCATTAAAAAAAAAAAAAACAAGGAAGGAGAGATGGCCCTGTAAGATGGCAGCCACCACAGGCGCTTAAACGTTCTGACTATTGGAGGAGCTGGATGAAGGTCAGGAAGGAGTAGACAAGGGCACAGTTGGCTGGGATCTAGAGGACAGTGAAGCTGTGACAGACAGACAGGGATGGCTAATTGGCTCTTCAAGAACAATTCATAAAAGATGAGTGCAAGCCTTAAAATTGAATGTGGACCTAAATACCCAGAAGCACCTTGTCTGTCAGGTTTGTAATAAATGTCAGCAAGAGTGATTTTAGTAGTTCAACTGGAGTGGTGAGCCCAAGAGCCATGGCGGTGCTGGCAAAGAGGCACAATTCCCACAGCATCAGAGTCATCTGCAGGAATTCAGTGTGTGGTGATAGCAAAAAAAAGAACATGAAGCTGCCACAGCTGCCAAAAGGACAATATTACAGCAATTAGTCACCAGGGTTCCAGCCTCCAGTTCCCCCATCCAACCTAACTCTTCATTTTCCATAGTAGTAAATTTTCTAGATACATCTTTTAGGACCTCAAAGTCCTGGAGAGGGAGCTTTGATCAGACTTCATCCTGAGATACCATACAGATCCTAATTTCTTGCCCATTTGAAAGACCTAAGTTGTGCTGGTTAACGTCTCCTGATGAGTGTAACCAATGTCCAGTGTGTGCCTACTTGAATCAAGAAAGTGTGCAGTGGGCACAATTAACACAACTATACACAGACACAAGACACATCACACAGCCTGATGCTGGCTCCACTATGCCCTCCAGCCACTACTGCATGGTAGCCCTTAGAGCAAATAGTTAAATCTTCAGGTAGCAGCTCATGGAACTACTTTTGGATTTGGGTTACTTTGGCTTCACCCCTGCTTTCTTTCTTAAGTATTATGCCTTCTCGGCCATCATCCTGTCCCCGTTCCTCCACTCATACTCTTGGTTGGAGGTTAGATTATAATCCTCCAATTCCCTCTATAATTGGCCTTCAGTAAAGAATTCAGAGCTTCCCATTCCCCCCGACACACCTTATCAGAGGGTGCTGTTTCTCCCTTCTCCTCAACTCCCTAGTTGTCACAACCTGACACTTGCTGTGGCCTAAATAATCAAAGCAGGTTGGAAAGACCAGACCCCCCCTCACTGAGCCCCAAATCATACTTACCACCATTTCAGAAAGGGGGTGCCTGTTCCTCAGCCTGCCACCACCACCAGCTTTGAGCTCAGGTCTCTAGGTGAACCAGTCAGTCAAGAGGCTGCTGAGACCTGGCAGAGCTCAGGGTCCACGGTGGTTACCCCTGGAGAAAGGCCACCCCAACAGTCCTAACACACAATTCTGTCGGTTCCTTTTCTACTTATTGCTTTACTTTTACATGCTGAAGAGGTTTGCACGGGCTCTTGTGGTCACCCTGAAGTGGAGCTAGGCAGCTGGAACATGAGGCCCTGACCCTGGGGACTCTGCTTTCTATGCCACTCTTCAGGCCTTCTGCAGAAACCCAGAGGAGCTCTATGTCACAGGGTTTTCTTATCAATGGATCTGGTCTCCTGCTCACTGCCAAGTTTTCCACTCTGTTCAGGAGCACTAAATGCTGAGCTGTGGATGTACACCTAATAAATACAACTCACAAGGCAAAAAGAAAAAAAGAGGGGGGGCTGGAGAGATGATTCAATGGATAAAATATATGTTATGCTATTAGTTATGTTATGAAGACCTAAGTTTGATCCCCAAAGGGCTTGTAAAAGTTGTGTGTGGCTGTCCACACCTGTGACTCCAACCCTAGGCAAATTCAAGGAGACTACTGGCAAGTTTCAGTGAGACCTGGGCTCAAAAACTGAGGTGGAAAAATAGAGAAAGAAAACTAAATTCAACGCCTGGCTTCCACATGTGGCACAAGGATAAGAATACCTGCATATACACATGCAAGCATATGCATACATTGCAGAGAGAGAGAGAGAGAGAGAGAGAGAGAGAGAGAGAGAGAGAGAGAACACAAGGTTAAATAAACCACTTAAGAATTCCTATCAAACTACTGAGAACTCAAGAACAATGGCAATGGGTTTTTGATCCTACTGCACATACTGGCTTTGGGGGAGCCTAGGCAGTTTGGATGCTCAACTTACTAAACCTGGATGGAGGTGGGCGGTCCTTGGACTTCCCACAGGTCAGGGAACCCTGATTGCTCTTCAAGCTGATGAGGGAGAAGGACTTGATCGGGGGAGGGGGAGGGAAATGGGAGGCGGTGGCGGGGAGGAGGCAGAAATCCTTAATAAATAAATAAATTTAAAAAAATAAATAAACTAAGTGGGTCATGTAAAAAAAAAAAAGAATTCCTATCAAGGGGCTGGAGAGATGGTTCAGTAGTTAAGAACACTGACTGCTCTTCCAGAGAACTCGGGTTCAGTTCCCAGCACCTACATAGCAGCTCATAGCTCTCTATAACTCCAGTTTCAGGGAACCTGAAACCCATAGCAAAACACTAATGCACATAAAATAAAATTTAAGGTGGGTGGTCCTTGGACTTCCCACAGGGCAGGGAACCCTGATTGCTCTTCGGGCTGACGAGGAGGGAGACTTGATTGGGGGAGGGGGAGGGAAATGGGAGGCAGTGACGGGGAGGAGGCAGAAATCTTTAATAAATAAATAAATAAATAAATAAATAAATAAATAAAAACATTGAAAAAAGTTCTGTTTTTTAAAAACAGAATTTTTATCAAATAAGAGCTGTAATTCCTATTCTTTTCCCTATACAAAACTTCTGCAATAAAAAATAAATATAAGAACAGTATCTTTGATATTTGAAAGCATACTGTATTATGGTTCTAATTTGTGGCATAATTAAATGATATATACTCAATAGCCTTCATGGATAAATGATAATCTTAGAACTGTGAAATATTTCATACGTGTGTGCACGCATACACACTTATATCCACACGCTGTGAGGGAATGTGCAGCCCTACTTAAACCTTCATCCTAGGAATAGCTAACAAGGATAAGTTAACTACGTGTTCAGACAAATTCTTTGGAAGTAAAAAATAGACTTTCAAAAAATAGGGGAGAAGGAATGGCTTAATGAAACCTAAGTGAGATTTTAACATGTTCCAAAATAAAACATAGCAACATATGGAGTCACTAGCAACCAATCATCTCTCAAAACACTTGAAAATACATTTGGGGGATGCACGGAGAGCTATCTTTAATATAGTAATATATGTGTTGAAATGTGTCCATCTTCTTCTGACAATTAAGTGGTATAACCTATCTGATTTACATGTTCAACTACAAATTCTCACTTAGCTTACACACACACACTCACAAACGCACACACTTCTAGAAGTCAAGATTCATCAACCAAGCTTGATCTCTTTTCCCTTACTGCTCAAAGATACCAGTTTGGAAGTAACACTTGAAAATGGCAGAAAGGCAGCAATGTCTTCCACAAACAGAAGCTCTGAGGCTTTGGGACCTGCCTCCCCTAGACACTGTGATAGCTCCCTACTGGCCCAGACATTCTTCATCTTCCCAAAAGGAAAAGAAGATAGAGAAGAAGCTCAAGGGATTAGGTTATTCTGCCAGTTTTTAAAGCCACTGCCAACATTTCTAGACTGTCGGAATCTCACTAGCATGCTCTGAATTGAATTGAGCAATATATTGGTCTTGTACAATTTAGCCTTTGCAAATAACCCTGAATAGTTAGCATAGAGCAATCATGATTATTACCATCTGACATTACTCAGTTTAATAAACTCATGATAAAATTGGAAACATGTACCCAATAAAAATGTATATTATGAAAACATCAGAGCTTATACAGTTGTATGATGTAGGTGGGATTTTTTATGTCTTTGAAAATAGAATTTCTTTTCATACAATATATTCTGATCATGGTTTCTCCTCCCCCAACTCATCCCAGATCTTTGGCACCTCCCCACCCACCTAAATCCTCTTCCTTTCTTTCTCTCCCTGTCTCTCATTGAAAAAACAAACAGACATCTCAAAAATATAAATAAGATAAAATAAAAACAAATTTTATTTTAAAGAAAGAATTGGGTACAACATCCAAACAAGAAATAGAGAAAGAGTCACACAAAAAGCACAAGAAACACATATTGACACAGATACACACATTCGTACGCACAGGAATCCCACAAAAACATAAAAACATTGGAAGCCATAATAAGCAAAATACCTGTAAGATTCTTTTTTTAAAAAATGCCAAGACAAAACATTGTGAGAAAAACAAAAACAAACAAACAAACAAAAATCTCCAGAAATACCACTGAGTTCGGTTTGTGTGGTCCAGGTACTGCCCCTAAGAGTGAGTTGTCTCTCCAGTGACTCTGTTGAAGAAAACTAACTGCAAGTGCTTATCAATTGGGAATCACTCCAGGTTAGGGACAGGGGTTGGTGTTTACTTCTCTCAGTACTGGGGCTCCATCGAGCTTAGACCTGTGCATGCTGCCTCAGTCTCTGTGAGTTCATATGAGCATCAGTCTTGCTGTATCTAGAAGGCCTTTTTTCCTTGGCCTCTTCCAACCCCACTGGCTCTTAAAATCTTTCTGCTCCTCTCCTGGTTCCCTGAGTCTTGAGGGGAAGGAATTGATGGAGATATCCCATCTAGGACTGAGTGTTCCAAGGTCTCTCACTCTCTAAACATTGTCCAGCTGCAGGTCTCTGTATTTGTTGAGATGGTTTTTAGATCAATCAGGGGAATTTAATTTTCAGATAAATAGATTTTGGTAGTGAGAGCAATTTAGAAGGAAGTCTACTTCAGATGGATAAAATATCTTAGAATAATATTCAACTTTCTTCAACACTCCAAAACAAATGGATTTGGAGAACATTTGGAGTGAATATAATTTTGATTTGTTTATGACTTCTTTATTTTTCAACTCACAGAAGACTACCCACACAGGGAGACTGAAATTTTAACAGAATTGTTTGAAACTAATCCAATCCCTTTTTGGAGAAAAAAATAAATCCATTTTCTTGCACCCTAGAGCAATTCAATACTTCAATGATTATTATGAATGTTTGGTTTTTTTAAAAAAACTTTGCCCACTTACAAAAAGTAATGTTATAGGGTTAAATGTTCGAGGCTACAGAGAATGAGATCGCTAGACATGGAAAATTTAAAGGCCTTTCAACTTCTAATTTCATGTACAACACATTTTATTGTCTTCAGAAAATTACTTGTACACAGAAGCAAGCTTACCTTGTTGCCAAGAATTTGTTAGCTGAGAACATCAAAATCTATTGATACTTTAGCCAACATCAAAACTGTACAACCCCAACACTGAAATCAAGTATCTAGTGTTAGCATCCCTTTCTAAGGGGATATTGACATATGGCCTATGACAGACCATATGACAGCCACTTAGGTAACAAGGGCAATAAAATTGTCATGGTTTTCAAATAAAACAGGCACTTTTCAAACTGTTGTACCTTAGTAGAAGTACCTTCCAATGAGGCAACTCCTCTAGATGGATTTCTGGGTGGGGGGAAACAAAAGGCCTCTTCCAAAGCAGATGGGGGAGTCCAATCAATTCTCAGATTTCTCTACTCTAAGTATTTACTGGCTCTTTTTAATTACAAAAAGAAAAAAAAAAGACACCATAAATTGTCTGTTTTACTGTCTGTGCTAATTTCATTTCATTATATCCTCGGAGTAAGCTATTATTTTCCCACTGGTTCCCATGGCATTTTTCATTATCAGTTGCTAATTGTCTAGCATTCACATAGGAATGTGAACCAAGTAGGCTGCTGCGTGGGCTGAAGTTCTAGAGGAAGCTGAGCAGCAAGAGGATTCGGTATTGTTATTATTGTGACACATTAGAAAATTTCCACCCACTTACATGCCCACGTCACTCTACTGCATATCATCCATATCCCGAGGGGCCGTGCACTGAAGCCTGGAAAGCCATCTGTACCAGGCATCCCACTGGTGACTATCATTCCGCATCAAGGGAAGATTATACATCGGGTCTGGCTCCACTTGGCATATGTGAGTGCTGATCGTCTAACATAGCTATGAGAGATCTATTTAAGAGGTTCCTTGATTCCCCACCTTGAATAGCAGCACCTGGCTCAGGCAAAGGATACCTTCAAACTCCTCTCTCCCCAACCAGTTACACTGCCAGATTGAAGCCAGTTTAGAGAGCTAACCAATTCTTGAGATGTAAACAGGTTGAAGATTTTTAAATATATTTTGACATGAAGTGATTTTTAAAGTTATTCCCAATGGAAAGCTCCCCTCAACTTATTGGTTGTGCAATTTGAAGACTCTCCCAAAACAATGTAGGCTATTCCCATTGACCTTAGTCACCTCCCAGAACCTGAAGGTAAGACCCTGTTTCTGAAGACATCACATACTTCAGGCACGAGAATTAGAGGAATCACATTGGAACTGACCTGGAAACCTCCTTCCTGAGGACTAGTTCTCATAGCACCCAACAGCACTATGCAAGCTCTCAAGGGAGAAAAAAAATCAATGGTCCTACTGAGATGCAAAGTCTAGGAACCACAAAAATGACCATGGTGGCAAGATAGCCCCGAGGGTACAGTAGTGCCATTTGTATCTTCGGGACAACCAACAGCCATCTCATCAGACTGAACTCCCACTTGACAGAAGGGAATTATGCCTGGTACTATAAACCTATAAGCCAGTTAGTTACCCATGGGTGACGGTCACAGACCCTGGAAAAGAACTACTACCGCCACTCTCCTAAACTAGCGTAATTCCCAACTGTGTTCTAAACCTCCACTTACATTCACAGGTTCTTATCTCTCACCAGAGAAGCTTCTTTCACAGAAATTCATGACTGTTCAAAATTCATGGAACTAATCACGGGGTGTCCACCCCAACCACCATATAACCCCATCTACAACATAACCCCATACACCTAAGGCTAGAGAACATCACAGAAGTAGGAAAAAACTATCAGAGTCAAAGGACTGATGCATCTGCTGTGAAATAGTGTCTACTATTTATGACAGAAGCTGTACCTAAGAATCCCAAAAGTAGTACTGTCACCTATACAAGTCCTGCCTGCGCAATGGCAACACGGTCACAGGCCAGTGAGGATGGGGGAACTCTCACAAGGCTCTACTCCTAAGAAGAGCCATAAACAATTAATGGCTTCTGAAAGAAGGAAATCAGTGTTTTCCCTGAAGAGTTGAAAGGTTGTCCAACCTCAAGTGGTCACCCCCAAACAAGTGGGCTTAGCAGACTGTGTGTGTGTGTGTGTGTGTGTGTGTGTGTGTGTGTGTGTACATATATGCAACAATTTTTAAAGAAGACAAGGTAATACATTTGAGGGGGAAAAGGCAGGGTGAAAATTGTGTAACTGTCATACACATGCATGAAATTCTCAAAATAAAAAAAATAATCTAAAAAATTATTCCCAATGGATCCCAATTGAATCTTGGTAGCTAACTATATTTATCTTTGTGGATTCAAAAAGTGCAAAACAAAAATCCATTAGAAGAGTCCAAACATAATATACTGCATGAGTAGGATCAAGAGGGAGTTGTCAAGGTCTTGTCATCACAATGCAAAGGCACTGTCTTGATTCATGTTCTTTGCAGGCCCTGAGTTGCAGAACCACAAGACACAAAGCTCTGGTTTATAGCACACTGGATGCTGATCACTTGTAGCAGAAAACCGTGTCTTTCCTTTAGAGGTCAACCAAGATGCTTTCAAACACTGACAAACCCGAAAGCCATAGCATAGCCTCAAGCAGCACCCTCGGAAACCACCACAGTCCAGTTCCATTCCGGTACTTTACAGCTGAAGATGAGGATATTAAAATTCCCACAGATGTGCTCAGTTTGTGAATTGGCTCACTCCAATTAAACCAATGCAGTATAACCAAGCTTAGGGTTCAATTAATTCATCCTCATTTTCAAAATTCCTCTGAAACCTCCCGTGTCTCCATCACTCCATTCTCACCAGGCACATTTAAAGGCACTGTCCTCTGTGCATGGGCATATCTTTACACAAAGACCAGTACGCTTGCTCATTGTTTGTTTAATCCATGGGTAAGTCCCACTAGACTAGAGTACCGAAGCCGTGGCTGGTACCCTCTTTACTCCTCACCTTCCTGATGCTTTGTTTGCAGAGAGCTGAAATCTGTGTTAGTTTAAATGAATGGGAATGTATAGCCTGTTCAGTTTCCCTTTATCTTAGATTAATTGATCTGTAGTATCCCTATCAGTTAATGGTCACTGAATTAGACAGAAAAAGATAAGCTTCTCAGGGCTCCTTCAGACAACAGGACCCTCGTGCTTGGTGGCTCCACCCGTTAATGGCTCTGCTGCTCTGACCCTGTGGTTTTAGGTTCACCGGTGGTTCCAAGCCTGCAGCCAATGACCAAATGCACAGGCTACAAAAACTATTACTTTTCAAAACACACACAGAAGCCGGGCAGTGGTGGCGCATGCCTTTAATCCCAGCACTCGGGAGGCAGAGGCAGGAGGATCTCTGTGAGTTTGAGGCCAGCCTGGTCTACAAGAGCTAGTTCCAGGACAGGAACCAAAAAAAAGCCACAGAGAAACCCTGTCTCAAAAAAAAAAGCCACACACACACACACATACACACACACACACACACACACACACAGCAGAGACCTAGCTACACAAGAGCTGACCTGCAGCCCCACTTCCCCACTTCTGATGGTGCTGGCTTACCCTACACTCCACTGTCTCCCCAAAATCCTCCTCCACAACACTGCAGAATCTTCAAAGGAATGCTCTTCTTCTCCCCAAAGACTCCAACCTCACCAAATGAGGAGGTCAAAGTGTTCCTCCATGATTGACAGCTGGCAGTCTCCATTCTAATGCCTATGATAACTGAGGTCACTACTCTGCCAAGTAACCCCTCTCTTCTTCGTCCATGTCTTCTCAGCAGACATTTTTTCTCACAAAAAAAAAAAAAGCCAACGTTGGTCCTGTGAGTATCTCATGAAAGTTCTATGCCTCCCAGATTTCTTTCTCTACCCTAAACAATGATAGTTTTCTAGTTTCCCTCCTTATCCCCCATAGAATTGGACCTTGTCCTTAACATCTTTGGGGTTTGAAAAGAAAAACAAGTAAGGTCTTTGAAAAAAATGGCTTTGTAGCCTCTCCATTCATTCATTCATTCATTCATTCATTTACTGGTGGTACCTAGACTGCACATGTGAGGTAAGCATTCTGTCACTGAACTAGATTCCCGGGCCCCACCCCCAACCCCATGCCTGCTTCTCTGAGTGTTCACTGAAGCTTCCCACAGCTGTCAGCTCTGTAGGACATCTGGACAATAAAATGCAGAAGCCAGCAACAGAAAAACATTACCTGGGAGCATTCTGCTTTAAAACTCATTTCTATTTGGTAGAGACCAAGCAGGACTGTGGGCATCTAAACACATGGCTTGTGAAGCCACTGAGAGGAGCAAGCAGAGAGAGCCACAGCATCCTGTAACACAAGCAAGGCAGACCAAAGCTTTCCAGAAAGGATGGAAAGACTTCAAAACATTTCTCTCTCATTTTTCCCCTTTCCACCGCCATGGCTAAGCTAGGAAAGGATGCTCTAAAAAGCATCATTTCAAACCCAAAAATATTCAGTGCATGACTTCCATGCGACTGCAGCCATCTAAACTAGTGCCGAGATTCTCTTTCAGAATCCCACTGTGAGGAGAAAAAATGAAACAAGAAATGTATTTCTCAGCTTGGCTTTCATTATTCAGATCGAGTGGAATCCCATTTTGATAAGACCACTGATATCTCCACCGATATCTCCGCTGAAAAGGGTGGAGACTGAAGACAGCCTGTCCTTGAACATGAAGAACCAACCTGAGGTGACTCCTTCAATAATTCAACAACTTATCGGGCATCCATTCATGACTGGGGCTTGATGTCTAACCTCAAGAAGCTTAGTACAGATTTTCATAGAAGACTCCACTCACACAACACCTATTCTAGATCCAACAAGATTTGCAAATGGATTCTTGCTATGTGACTTAGCAAGAATCACTGCAGAACTTAGATTTAAAACACCCCATTATCTGCATCTGTAATTACTATGTTGTTAACGCTGCAATAAAAATAAGACCAAAGCTGAAAAGTGGATATTAAAGATGCCAAAGAAATTGGTGGAATATGCTGCCTTCTTACAATTTGATAAAAAAAAAACAGTATATTCTGCTAATTTCTAATCACTGCTAATATTGATAACTAGGTTAGTTTAATTAATGAGAAATATTTTATATACAGTCCCAAAAGCCTTACTAACAAAGAAAAAAGCTCCAGATATTTTTCAAAGTGCTTGTTGATGTGTCTTAAAATATCATGTTTAACATAAGATCATTTCAGCTGTTCACAAACTGGAAATTAAGGTCTAACCCCTACTTCCTTGTGGCAGAGATATGGGAACTTAACATATAGGAAGAGCAAATCTGTACTAGGGAAATGATGCTGGAGTTTGCACACGGGGTACAGAAGAAAGACAGGAGGGTAGTATGAAAATGAGCCACAGGAACAAAAAAGAAAAATTCTGTTTGGCCAGATAAGGGAAAAGGGGGCTTTGAAGCTGGAGCCTCGGCAAGGGAGAGTCCAATGAGAAGCACTAAACAAGAGGATTCAGATTTTGCAACCAAGTCACTTTGAATTATGAGATTACAAAGAAGAATGGGAAGGCTAGTGATGACAAAAACAACAGCTCCCATTCTCCAAGGTAAAGACAAGCCTTAAGAGGGAGGATGAAGGCAGTCGCGGCGCCGGCGGAGCAGCGGCGCAGTCGCGGCGCCGGTGGAGCAGCGACACAGCGCAGCAATCAAAATTAGGCTCTGGGGGACCGGCGGCGACAGAAGCAAGCGGCGGCGGGGACCGGCGTGGAGGCAGAGGCAAGCGGCGGGGTCCAGAGGGGTCCGGCGAGGCAGCAGCGGGGACCGGCACAGCTGGCACGAGGCGGGG
>NC_022009.1:12119754-12164982 GCF_000317375.1 Microtus ochrogaster | reverse complement strand
AAAAATAAAAAAAAAGAGGGAGGATGAAGGCAGGAGTCTAAATTACTACTGATCTCAAAAGGAGATGGTGTTTTGATAGGAGAACCGAGACCTGTGAAGTCCATGGAGGTCTTATGATGATAGTATCTCACTGTGGGTCACTAAGGAACAGGTACTGACTGGGGAGTTCTTTAACAGGTGCCAGCCAAGGCAGGCCACAGGACAATAAAAGATGCTGGCATTTATGCAATATAACTATGATCAGGAACCTGTCTAATGGTGTCAGAAAGGCAGACACAGACATCCTCCCTTACTATAGCAATGCTCTGAGGTGTCCAGACTGAGA
Organism: Microtus ochrogaster; assembly: GCF_000317375.1. Taxonomy (NCBI): domain Eukaryota; kingdom Metazoa; phylum Chordata; class Mammalia; order Rodentia; family Cricetidae; genus Microtus; species Microtus ochrogaster. Next base: position 12,164,657 of record NC_022009.1, on the reverse strand, counting down.
TGATATGGAAATGTACTGACTAATCCCAGCCAGCTTCCTGTGGATTGGACCTCCTGCCTCCAAAACGGCAGCCATCAGCCCAAGAATGGGACAAATGTTGTAGTCAATCCAGGAACTGGGGAGGAGAAGCCTTTCCCTGACTGTTTAAGCAGATGCGTCATCCCTAACCTAAGCCAAGGAAATGGCCTACCCTTGTCAGCCATTCTGGTTCTCCGTTTCATCTGGGGACAGCTGGTCTAATGAGGATTCCAGGGAAGCCTGCCTACCCCTGCACGGGCTACAAACAGGAAACCCAGTAGGGGAAAAGCAGAGACCCAGCCAAGCAGGAACAGAATCTCCAGGGAAGCTACGCAGAACAAAGGCAAGCAGAGTCATAATTATTATATTTTGCACCTACTTGGCACTTGCTATGTGCCAGGTCCTTTACGCTCATTTAAGTTGAACAATGGTCCCGTGAAATTGAAATTATTATTATCATCCCTTAACAGATGAGACAAAGCTGAGCTGTAGAAAATGAGTGAAACACCCATAGTCACAAGGTAGTAAGTGTCAGAGGCAGGATCTGACCCCAGCCCTCTAGCCTGAGTCCTCCGTTTGATCATTCGGTTAGCCTGCCACTTGTCATGGAACTTTTCAGAGGCTAGAATGTCATAGACTTAGCGACCATAAGCATGACAATTTTGGTCAGAAGTCTGAAGAGTAAACAAGAATATGGAATGACATGAGACCCATGAACACCAATTTGAGCCAACAGATGGAAATAGAAGAGAAAAAAAAAAAACCAGGAAATAAAGGGGATGTCTCCTCAAAGGTCAGAGTTAAATTAAAAAACACTTGCTGACCCTGAAAGTGAGATATATATATATAACAAACAAACAGGAACAACAAAACTATATGGCTGCACATTGCTGCATCTGTTTATTATGTATGTTCTCAGCCTGAGATTTCCTCCCATGGAGATAAAAATTACCATTGCGCATAAGCAGATGACTGCAATAAATATGGTAAGGAACTAGCATTGCCAGAAAGGTTTTTTAAAGAAGGAGAAAAAGGCTGCTAATTCTAAGATTGGGAGCTGAAAAGCCCCCAAATGACATCAGCCTAAATTCTCCTAGAAAAGGAATGACAGGAAGCTGGCTCCTGGAACTTTCTCTTCCGAGGTGACTCATTCCATCAGCAGCAGGGACAGGGGTGAAATAGAGATTGCAGGGGGTTGGCGGGAGAGCTAGGGGAGGGGGAGCCTGGCTTCTATTCTCCTCTACATCTTCTTTTCCTTTGATGCTATTATGACCCAGGTTTTGCCCTGCCCCCTCCCTAGTTCAGAGGCAGGAGTCCTAACCCCCAGTCCTTTGAATCATAACCATATTTAGACATACCATCTGCTGAGATGACAAACTGAGTTCTTAAGAATGGAGCCACATCCAACACAACTGCTGTCTTTACAATGTGAAGTAATTTGGCCACCACCATGGGCCTGTAGGAAGAAGGACCCTCTAAAGACAAAGGCAGAGGACCACCTGTGGCAAAGAGAGGGAATGAGGGCAGGCCTTGAGCTCAGATGCTTCCCCGCAGACCAGTGGCTGTTTACAGCTCACAGTCGATGCTGTTGGTTACCTCAGCCTGGCTGCCTCACACAGCTGCACGCTTTGAACCACAGATGTACATCAGAGAATTACTTGCTGTCTCGGTGACTAAATATGCAAGTCTCCCAATCCTAAAACAGACTGCCAATCAGTGTGTGGAAGAAATCATGCGACTCACAGAGTTGGGTAGAGAAAAGGGTGCAAAACTTTCCAGGTTTCTGCAACGAAGTTCAGAGCACAGGGAGACCTCTATTCAAAGCCTGAGTCTGTTCCTTATGAATTAACACAAGATGCCTTTAGATTTTCTGTCACTTGCTCCCTCTACCCCATAAATTCATCCTTCTAAATACTACACAATACCCATCTCCTGCCAAGTATGGCTCTTACTGTCATCCTCAACCAGGGCTAACTGTTCTCATTAGCTACAAGCTAAAAACCCATCAAGTCTCCATTTATGATAGCTAACTTTAACCCAAAGCACCCTCGCTCAACTCATGACCTGCTGCTCCCATGGGAATCTTCCAGTTTTACAGCTAATCTGCTAAACTCACTGGCCCTGGACAGAGTGATTATATATCCATGTCTAAGCCATGGGCCTCTAACCCAACCCCTCCCCAAGAACATCCTCCTAGTTAAATGCTAACCCAAAGTCCCCTCTTCCATGCTTTTTTTTTTCCCATTCGGCTCTCAAAGGGGACTATACAGTATCTCTAAACAGCCACACTTAAAGCATTTAATACCTGGCCAACTGGACAGGTATGGAATGGTTAAAGGTTTGTTCCTTTGAGAAAGCCTTCACTATTCTTCATACCCCGCCTACCTCCCATAACATACAGTGTGTACCAGCCTGGATAGCACACCAGGCAGGAAAGAGTAGGGTGTGGCCTGAGAGTCAGAGTCTGAAAAGAGAACCTGCAGCAAGCCATATTCTGTTTGAGCATTGCCTTACTATTTATTTCCCTTATCCTTGGATAGGTCATTGAGAACGTGAACTAAACGTAACCACTGGGATGTGTGCTGCCTCTTCCTTCCATGGCTCCTTTATTAAATTGGATCAACTATGGGGCAACAGAAGAGGGTTTGAAAGCTCAAACAGGCATTCCTCACTGAAAAGTGTATTCCTTGGAGGAGGGTTGTGTGTCACACTGATGCCCTGTGGTCTATGAGAGTATTCCCTCATCATGAGTCAGATGGATACGTGGAAGAATTCTATGCCTGCCCATAAACATGTAACTCTCTGGTGTTTCCCTGGTGTTCTTCCCTTTTGCAGGTGGAACTTAAGAAACCCCAAAGATACATTGTCTGAGGAAACCTAGTAACTAATCCAGACTTGGATTTCTGCTCTGGAAGCAATAGCCACTTGCTCTTCCTAGGAAAGACGAAAAGGATGTACTGCCCATCTAAAGCAGTTGTGACAATCACTCTGGCTGGTCCTGAAGTCATCAGAGCCTGTGTCAGCAAAGTCTTCAGTGATCTTAACTGAAGAACAAAGGAGGCCTGACATGGGTCTAAGTTGACAAACGATTAACAGGATCTCAAAATTAAGCCGTTCCCTGCTGTCAAGGAACTTTCCCTCACAACTGGCAATGGAAGAAAGTGAGTCTTCTCCTAAGGCAAAGGATCATCCTGGCTTTTCTAAAACTCACTCATAGTTAAATAAACACTGCCAAGCATGGCTATTGCTAACATTAAGATTATTCTAGCAATGATGAGCAATGACTGATTTCTGAAGCTATGGTGAAATACTGTTTCAAAGAAAAACCACATAGAGGCAAACCGAAATGTTTAAGCTCTTACAAATGAAATTTCAGACATGGCCCTTCCCATAAGGAAGTCCCTGGTTAAGCCACAGCCAGCATCAATGGGGATGCAGATCTTCCTATCAGTCTTTCTGTTGGCTTTGTTACATGTAAGACAGTCCATGTTTACATTGGACAGTGGAGGCAGCTTTTTTTTTCTAAATTTACCAATGAGAACATTTTGTTTAGGTTTAACCCAGTGAAGATGTGAAATGAACCTAGAGACATGAGTAGGAGAGGTTGGCTCTTTTAGAAAATGTGAAAACAGACTGAACTGTTTATAAGGAAGAGAACATAGCAGGCCTAGCGCCTGGAGGATACTGGATGTGGGGCCTGTGGCCTCCTCTCCCTGAGGCTCAAGCAACTGAGACAAGATGTCAGAGAAATAGCTGGGGAACTGATAGGGATCAGAGGAGGAGGCCAGTGGAGCAGAAAGGAAGGCCAGGGGATATGGGAAAGAATGAGGAAAGTGGTGGAGGACTTGGCAATGACATCCTCGGGTTCCAAAATGCAAACTCACTGGCCAAGGCAAGGCTAACTAAACAAAACCTTATCTCAAATTCAGGCAAAGTGAGGGGTCAATTCCCCTAACATTACCATGGAGTGATTCGTAATCTCCTGAAGTCAGCCACATTCAGCTGACAAAGTGTGTCTTTCCCATGTCAGGCAGACCAATTTAGACTGATCTTAGTGCCATCTTTTTTGTTTCTACTAAGCCACGGTTATAATACTCTTTTCTTTGCTGGGAAATCACAGCAGAAAATGGCGACTCCTTGTGCGTCTCCATGGAAACCTTAAAACTTCCTCTAGAAATCACCAGAAAGAAAGAAAGAAAAAAAAGGCAAGCACATAACCCGTCTCTGACTTTCAATCATAATCCTCTCCAAGGAAGAAAACTGAAAATTAGATGGATTCATTCCGAGTTCCTCTTTCCAATCAAACAGATGGGATTTAGATAAGCTCTTAAAGAAAATTGTGTTTCATATAATAATATGTAAACTTATCACAAACCTCAGAGGCTTTTTCTAAGGAAAATTCTGATAATCAAAGCATTCCTGTACAACTCAAATTCCTGTAGAGCAACAAGGTTAGATAAAGTATTCCCTCTGATAAGCGCTTATGAGGTCTAAAGCCAAAAGGACCTAAATATTTGAACCCTTTGCTAGTGAACTAAAGCATGAACAATAAGAAAATATACTGCTAAAACCCCAGTATCACAGAATTCTTTCTTGTTCTTACTTAATGGCTTTTGGGAGTCATTCTAAAGAACTTACACATAAGAAACACCTACTAACACTTGGGAGGCAGAGGCAGGAAGATCTGGAGTTCAAGATCAGTCTTGGCTGAATGAGTTTGAGGCCAGCCTGAGCGACAAGAAGCTCTGTCTCAAAAGAAAAAGAAAAAAACTAAAATGAAATAGAAACAAAAATGAAGAAGAATCTGTTATATGCTCACCACAGAGCAAAGTAAGACTGAGAACAAACTAACTTCACTGATGACTAGAACCATCCTTCTAAGTCCATTGATGTAGCTTGCGCAGCTGAAACACCCAGACAGTCAAGTTCAGAGGCAAGCACCAGCCCAATGCAACTCAGAGTTGAAGGAAAGAACCACCAACAGCCCTGTGCATGGTCAGGGCCATATCCAACAACTTTTCTAGACAGGTGCTACCTCCTTCTCTGGAACAGAGCCAACTAGAAAGCCAAGTGTAGGTTGGTAATAGTAATGAAGGGTTAAGAATTCTCTATTGCAGGCAGCAAAATCAAACTCTGACTTTAAAAATAAAATGAAAAGAGAAAAACCACACTTAGGGGCAGGCCTTATGTCCAGCAGTAGGGGCCCAATACAAAACAAACTCAAGGATATTTTTGAAGGGTTGTCTTATTTTTTGCTTTTTGTTTGGTTTTGGTTTTTGTGGGTTTTTTTTTTTTTGCCCTTATAATACTTTGTCTGGACTTTTCTCCCCTTACCCTAAAAGTCTTTTGCTTATAGTATCTGGTTTTGTTTCATTATGGAGTTTCTGTGTATTCAAATGTGTGTGGTCTGCATTTATATGTGTTCCTTGTACTTTTTCTTTGGCTCTTTTCTTTCCACTCATTTGTTTGTTTTGTCCTATTTCTATTAATTTTCTTTTGTTTTAATCTCTTTTTTTAGATACCTGTTTGTTTTCTAATGAGAGAGAACAGGAAAGGGAGAGGACTTATGTTGGGGAGGACCTTGGAGGAGTTGGAAACAGGGAAGGTGTAAGTGTAAGCAGAATGTATTGTATGAAAAAAAATCTATGTTCAAATAAAAAGATATAGAATTAAAGAGGAAAGAATAAATAAATAGTGAGAAATTTTTTAAAATTAAACTAGAATGTGATGTTTTTTATGTGAACTCTGAAGACTAGAGAGAAAGAGAAATAAGACTCAAAAGGGACCAGAATACAGGTCATTTGGGCATCTGGATGGGAGAGGGAGGAACTGGTGGAAGCTTTTATTCTCTGGACCTGAGGTTCTTTTCTGAAGCGTCTGAAGGAACATGCTGACCTATGGGCTGGAATGGCAGGGCATTGTGATCGACAGTGCCATTAACTGCCTTCATTCAAACTGGAGTGGCTTCCCCATGTCCAGTAAGATCAAGATGGAAACAAAGTATAGGCAAAGAGTAGTATGGAAGGTCCTGATCACCGCTGCTTTCTTCAGATGGAGGACCACACAGTGCTAAAGGCAGGAGAAGGCACTGAGATCCTCCAAAGAGCATCTTCGCCTCGTTTCTCCAGCCCCGCTTCTGTTTCGGCATCCCTGGGCTGACTACAGAGCTCTCGTGCCTTGAACTTTCTAGAGAAGGTCCCTTATGCAGCATATGGCCCTCCACCTGGGAAGGAAGATGGAGTGGAAGTTGGAAAACAGGAAAAAAAAAGTCTGGTTTTAGGGGTCCAGCCTTTGTTGGCTTTCTTTTGTGAGTTGAGAGATACAGGGTAAGAAACTACACGTTCTGGTGCTGACTTCCATAAGTCAGTCTCTGTGAAAGCTGAGGGATGGTGGTGGGAGGCTGGCGTCCTCCCCCTCCTCCCAGCTCTGCTCCCTGACAGGCAGCTGGTGATTTAACTGTCAAACTGTAAGCAGCACATCTTCTTTCAAGAGCCTCCAAAGACCACTCCAAATGACAAAGGAATATAACAAACAAACAAGCGCCTGAAAGCTTCTGTGTTGCCATGGCAACTAGCCTAGCTTTCCTAAACTCACAGAATAACAAAAAAAAAAAATTGCACTAGAGAGGGTGGGGGTGAGGTGCTACACCTCAGCTAATAAACATGGCATCTTATTCATGCTCCTGTTTATAGCTAAAGAATGTTACCAAAACCAGCCACAGTTGAAGCTAACCACAACCACCCTAGGACCTGGACATCTAGGCGGCTGACTTTGTTTTGCTACCGAATAGACAAAATGTCTGGCTGGTTCACTCAGCAGGCATTTAGGGGAGTAACACCCCACTGTATAGCATACAATACCTATTTCTTCGTGAGCAGATAAGGTCTAGAGTCCAAGTGGCAAAGCAGTCCAGGAGAGAGGGTAAGGTGTATTTATTAGGCCACAATGTCACCTTTACATACAGACTCCAGCCAGAAACCAGACACCTATAAAAACTGGAGGGGCCAGAATTCTTATCTTCTGGTGTGTGGTGTAGGAGGGAAATGGGAGGCTAATCGTCAAGAGTTTTCTGAGGAGCAGTGATCTCAGTCTTCTGAATGAAAGAAAAGGGGGGTGTACCTTGTTTACACAGGCGCTAGGCTGGCTGGTTGCTGGCCACACTGCCCAGTCTAATGGTAGCTGATTATAGCTTTAGTCATGTCCCATATCAAAGTATCCTCTGGTTGCCTCTGAAAGCTGTGCTCTTCATCTTTCTCACTACAAGGATACCAAGAGCAGGAAGATCGTCTTCATGAAAGGGCCCTCTTAATGGGTGGGCAGTTTGGTACCATCTTCCTGGAAGGAAGTTCGAGGATAGTTTTAAAGAATATTTTGATTGAGAATTTAATCCAATGTATTTTGATCGTAGTCGCCTGTCACCTCTCCAGCTTAGCAATATTTATCCACTACCACAAACCTCCCCGAGTCCTTGACCCAGCCATTGCACATGAAGAAGGTATTCTAAGGAGCTCCCCACAGCCGCACATGACGAAACCTCAGAGACATTCATGGCAATGCCGCTCCCAGAAAAGGGAAGTTTGAACAGTCCAGAAGCTCAGTCACACGAGACAGAAGCTAATAGAGTTCAGTTCAGCTCTGCAGAACTCCATGTAGCCATACAATGGGAAGAACATCTGCACTGTGTTAAATGAAGAGCACATTTTAAGGCGTTAGGTCGATTTTTCTTAAAATCTAGAGGTAAATAACTAGAAAAATAACTTCAGAATAACAAAGATGGTCTCAGAATGGCTTTGTCCTGGATTTGTCACTTACTAAAAGTTGCCAGTGGTAAAATGTTTGTTACATAATTGTTTAAAGTGTAACAAATTAAAAGGATGGTACTATAAACCCTTCAAAACTCCATGCCTGGGACAGTCACATCCCTAGGGGTGCCTCCATATTATGATGTAGCTAAACTGACATGACGCCAAACCGTAGGCTAAGTATTTATATTTATATCCATAGACAAATGTTACTTTTATCCTTAATCAGAGAAGCTTTCTCTTATCAGTGAACCATGGTGAATACAGAGAGCGCCCTCCCTACCTCCCCTCACCCCGCAAGGCTCAGAAACACTGCAAACGGAAGAGCAGAGGCCACATAGAAACCAGAAGAGAGGTGAGAGATAGGGAAGGCTATCTTCCGGGCATAGCAACGCCACTGCAAACGTCATCCCAGAGCCGCTTCTGATGTGTGAGCTTGGGCCTGTAAACAATTAATCACGGTGAACTTCTCCCTCCTGGTGAACTTCTGGCAACTGATGGCTCCTGGGAAAGCGGTAGTCACTGTCTTTAGTCACGTGTAAGGCTCCAGTGAATAGTTCCAAACCCATGGCCACGTAGACAGTCTAGATTCAATCAGAGTCACAAAACCAGAGATGTGGATGAGGGAAGTGGACCACTAGGAAAGTGGGGGTCAAGGCGTTAGGAGAAAGAGAAGAGAGGGTAAGAGTAAACAAACTGACAGATTGCACTGTGTGCACGCATGAAATTCTCAAGGAACACATTGATTTTAAAGTACAGATATATTCTAGTTCTACCCTGCTCCCAGAAATGGATAAAAGAATGTAAAATACCCAGTTGGCTTTTAATTTATCTCCTCAATAAAAAATATAAATAAAATAAAATAATAAAAATATAACCATTGGCAGAGAAATCAACAAGCAAATACTCCAAGAACCACAACTAGATGGAGACACTTTGGAGGTAGGATGACCGACATATTCATTTTCTATTGCTGCCGGAGTAATTATCACCAACAGAGGCTTAGAAGAACACAAACATACTAGCATACTTGGTCATAAATCCAAAAGAAGCCTCACTAGGCTAAGAGCAAGGTCCAGGAGCACTGCCTTCCCTTCTAGAAACATGAGGGAAAACAAGAGGCCTGCATTTTTCTGCCTCTACAGGAAGCTTAGATTCCTTGACTCGTGGTCTTTTCCTCTGCACTCAAACTGTCACCAGTGACTCCATCTGCCCTACTGTGTCTACTTTCCTCTTCTGTGGCACTCTTGTGACACTGGCCTGTGACACTGGCCTCACCTCAAGAGTTCAGGCCACTCTCCTGTTTCAAGATTGGCCATTAGCAATCTCAGTTCCCACCCCCCACCCCTGAGAAATATTAATTACCAGTTATTATGCAACATAACAGAAACACGGGTCCTGGTGGTGGGGTGGGTGTAGAGGTTACACTTGAGCCATGGGAGAGAGAAGGCAGCTCCATCTGAGACCAAGATTGAAACCTGTAGACCTTGCAGCCAGGCAGTGAATGAGAGTCTGGGTACCAGGTACCACCTATTACCAGTCATGGAAGCAAGAAATACACACAAGGGAGAAATTTGGTGAGAAAGACAGCATGGGGGTGCCCCTTCCATTGGAGTATCTGTGCCCTGCAGCATTTAGCTTTACGAGGAACTGATAGGGAGGGTGGCTTGCACTAAAGTCAAATAAGCGGGTGATGGACGCTTTCAGAGAGCGCATGGGCTCAGCAAGGGAGAAGCTCAAGCTCCTTACTAGAGTCACACGGAAAGACAGAGACGCCTGACTTAATGGATATGATCATTTTTACTCAGATTTACAGACATGGGGTAACATGGGAACATGACATGGGACAAAGAAGGATTAGTAGCAAGGCGTATTATGCAAGCTGGTCTTCTTTGCTCAGTTAAAACCATAGGGAAATGTGCCTTGCGTTTCTGTAAATTCTAAAGTATATGTGCAAGTTAAACACAACATATAGCTGCCTGTGTATACATCAGCCTGGTAGGCAGCGTTGTTACACAAGGGCTACAGTGTGTTTGCAGCAGTCTGAACTAGCTTTGCAATAAAAGCGCTGTAAGTTGTATAACACTGGGAAGCATATTTAAGTCACTACAAGTTTCCAATCGCTCATAGCTAATTCGGGAACACCCTGGCTGAGATACTATCTTTTAGAAACAGACACGGAGAAAATTAATAGAGCCCATCTGGTCCCACAAAGTCACCTTCTCGTGACACATTTGGCAGTAACAACACCACCTGAGAAATTCCAAACTGGCCTTCCTGAGAGCAAAGACCAAAGTCCGAATGGATGGACTGGTTCATCCCTGCCCAACCACGGCTGAGTGCACATCTCCCCGAGCCCTTCTAAAGCCAGAAGGAGTGCTGTGGTGGGGATTAGTCATCCGGTGAACTCAAGTAGAACAGAGGGCCCAGAGGGGACCGGTGGCTTCCCAGGGGTTACTCCCTCAGGGGGTCTCAGACCCACCCTGGCTAACTCAAACCCCACTTAATCTTCCACAACCCTTTCTGCGCAGTTTCTCCTCAGTATATCTGCTTTCCTACCTCTCTATCAGAAAGTTTAAATGTCAAGATTTTTTTTTTTATTTCATAACCCATGACTCAATTCTCAAGCAATTCTGACCATGTGTTCTCTAGCCACCAAACCTGAAGGGTTAGTGAACAGGATTGGCCAGTCAGCTTCCCAGAGCCAGCTTCAAGTTGTTCACAGACATGTTCCAAGTACCGCTATCACTAACTCCGTGAATAAAAGCAGGTCCTGGAGCCCCTGGTCCGTTTTTCCACTGGGTTGCAGAATGGATTAAAAGGGGGAAAATTTCAGGTTCCCTATCCTCAGCTGCCCCAGGAACTAACTGGGGACATTGCCCTGGGCACCTGGGAGCCCCTCTAGGTCCAAGTCTCTTGCCAACCCTAAGATGGCTCCCTTAATTAAGATATGTGCATACTGATGAATATCTTGCATATCACCATAGAACCTTCATCTGGCGATGGATGGAGATAGAGACAGAGACCCACACTGGAGCACCGGACTGAGCCTCCAAGGTCCCAATGAGGAGCAGAAGGAGGGAGAACATGAGCAAAGAAGTCAGGACCACGAGGGTTGTACCCACCCACTGAGACAGTGGGGCTGATCTATTGGGAGCTCACCAAGGCCAGCTGGACTGTGACTGAAAAAGCATGGGATAAAACCGGACTCTCTGAATATGGCGGACAATGAGGGCTGCTGAGAAGCCAAGGACAATGGCACTGGGTTTTGATCCTACTTCATGTTCTGGCTTTGTGGGAGCCTAGCCAGTTTGGATGTTCACCTTCCTAGACCAGGATGGAGGGGGGAGGACTTTGGACTTTTCAAAGGGCAGGGAACTCTGACTGCTCTTCAGACTGGAAAGGGAGGGGGAGAGGAGTGGGGGGAGGGGAGAGGAGTGGGAGGAGGGGGAGGGAAATGGGAGGCTGGGAGGAGGCGGAATTTTTTTTTTCAATAAAAAAAGGGGGGGAATTTAAAAAGCAAATTGTAGGCAGTGCTGAGGAGGTGAGCTACCAGACATGTTTAGTTTGGGGGTTGCGGGGGGCATTTAGCAATATTCTTGTTCTGCAGCATAAACCATGTCTCCCCATGCTCACGGTTGTCACTAATGACTATGCACACAGGAAGCGCCAGGCTCCTGTGTACTAAGGCTCCTCTCTCCCTGCCAGCCATGATGCTTTGCCAGGTGCTTCTCTCCCCACTTACATGCTTAACCTCATTATCATGGCCCTGACAACCAGCTGTGTGCTGTGCTCTAGCCCAGAGAGAAGCAGGGCTTCCCTTTTGACCCAAATTAGTTTTTAGAGAACTAACCAGACACCTCTAATGTGCCTCTGAGCAGAGGAGAAGCCAATATCCCCAGACAAGAGCCCATTTATAGCCTAGACACCTTGCAAATGACAACCACTGAAACAGCAGCACCTGCTCTGCCCAGCCCCCGAAGGCTGAGCTTTGCACCTAGATGGAAAAGAATCAGCTGTGTGTAAAGCCAAGCCCCGTTGCCATGGATTTTCACTGGCTGTACATTGTTAATCTTCCTATACGTGGTCTCCTGGCCAGGTAGCTAGACTTGTGGGAATCTACACGAGGCTCAACGCCCTATGTCAAAGTCAAAGCTAGCACACAAATTTACACGTTCACAGGAAAGCATAGCCTCACTTCCTACAATTGCTACTCAGTGAAGGGCTTTCCGACGCCCTCTTCCCCTGGAGCCCCTGAACACCCATTCCTATCTCTGTGAAGGAAAGAGCAAATCTGGTCAGCGCTCATTCGTTAATTCATCTAGTCCCAATTTTTAACCTCCTCTATTTCATGTAGAGGTCAAGGGATTGCCTGTGGGACAGAGCCATAAAGCATTTCAATTTCCAGCAGGAAGAAACATACCTTAGCTCACTAGAAGACAAAGTTCTGCTAGGCCAAATAGCAAATTAATATCTATCAAAGTTCTTGCACGTTTCCAGCGACAACCTTCCAAAGTTATCCCTGGGAGAATCTAGAAGACCATCCCACTCACCAGGTCCTGTGGAGCCTTCACAAGGGCAAAGCCAGTGTGAAGCAGACCCAAGGTTTCCTTGTGAGCTGATTCAACAGGTGCTATTTCCTGCAAAGGCAACCCCATCATCACCCCCACTCCTCCTAAGAGCAGATCACTCTGGCTTCCTCTCCCTCTACCTTACAATGTGTTGGCCTTAGCTCCGTGTTCTCCAGCTGCGCATGGTGACAGTTCTCACCTGGCTGGGAGAAGGAAAAGCTGGCTGCTTACTTGCCTGCGAGACTCACCACACCAATGTTTGCTGAGGAGGAGGAGGAGAAGCATGTTTGACTCACCACCATCCACGGTGAGAACCGTCTGCCTTAGGAATTTAATAAGCATATTTTTTAAAAAATTATCACCACCTGTTCAGTGGAGTTATTAGTTCTTCCTTGATGGAAAAAATTATTTTCCTGAAAGTTGTGCTTCGGGTTGTTAATCTGTCAAACTGTAAGTGGTATTCCCTTCAACGAACAGATATACGTTGCTGTACTAAGTAAACTCAGACACCTACCATAAATATTTCCATTAATCATAAAAAGGACTTTCTCTTATTTGTGCCTATAGTCCCCATACTGAAAAGCAAATACAAGATGACAGATGGAATTCTGACGAAGACAAAATGCCTAGTCTCCTGAGAACACAAGCTGGGATGGATTCAGGATTCCTTACGTTTTGACTAATCACACCGACTCTGAGCTTCAGGCAGAGGTAAAGCCATGATTCCCAGAATTTAAAAGTAGGATGATCACAGAAGGTGAAATACACACTGGTTCTGCATGGGTGAGATATGAAGGCAGAAGCCGTCCTGGTGAGGTTTCTCCCTGGAACTTGCAAAAGTGAAGCCCGTGGGATGAAACACCACTGCTGCTGCTCGGTCATAGTGGATTCTAGACTCTCCTCTTTGTGCAAGATGAGCCATGTAATCACAGCTGAGGAAAAGTTACAGAATATCTAGTTAGCCTATTTTCCATACAAAAGAAAGACGTCCAGTATTTTAATTCTGTCCACATAAGAGACACAGAAAGCAAGCAGGCAAGCTCAGTTACAGGAGACCACACAACAGACTCCTGCTTGTAGGACCGACAACACCCTCTGAAACATGAAAGCTTTGAACCTTCTCCACACACAGAGCCTTGTAGATGGTCCCTTAATAACCATCCAAAAGACCTCTGAGGCTCCCTAAGAAGAGAATTTCTTCTTCCTAAGTCACACTGACCACCACCTTGGTGCAAAAGGCCTCTAAGGCTTCCTAAGAAGAAAATTTCTTCTTCCCAAGTGACAGCACCTTGGTGCCATCCACATGCAACCAGGAAACCAAAATAATTCCTCTTGCATAACCTCACTCTTCAGAGTTGAAGATGCTGGCCTTCCGGGTGACCTTGATTACACTCCTTTATTCTCCTGGCTATATGTTTCTTTTTCCAAAGCAAAGAAGCAGACTTTTCTAGAAAATGAAATAGTATGCTTCAAAATTAATTGAGATCTATCTGCTAACCAGGGATGTACAGAGACTAAACACTCATTATTGGGGGTGTTGCAGAAACAATACAAGGACGCAGAGAGAATAAACAGAATATATATATGGCCTCTGAAGTCTACTCCTGTCTGAGATTTCATGAGTAAATCATACAACAGAGTCTTGAGATGTAGCTCAGATGGCAGAGCGCCTGCCTAGAGCCCCGAGTCGGAGCCCCAGCGTCATGAAATCCCGGTGTGGTGGTCCATGCCTGTAATACCAGCTCTCAGTCAATGGAGACAGGAGGATCGGGAGTTCAAGATTATCCTCTGCTTGAAGAGCCATCAGGGTTCCCTGACCTGTGGGAAGTCCAAGGACCACCCACCTCCATCCAGTTAGTTGCTCCATTAGTAAGTTGAGCATCCAAACTGCCTAGGCTCCCCCAAAGCCAGTACGTGCAGTAGGATCAAAAACCCATTGCCATTGTTCTTGAGTTCTCAGTAGTCCTCATTGTCCGCTATGTTCAGCAAGTCCGGTTTTATCCTTGATTGGGGGAGGGGGAGGGAAATGGGAGGCGGTGGCGGGGAGGAGGCAGAAATCCTCAATAAATAAATAAATTAAAAAAAAAGATTATCCTCTGCTACACAGCAAGGGTGAAACCTTGTCTTAACAACAAACAAGAAAATAGTACGTCATTGGCAATTTGTTGGCAATTTCTTCACAGAGCAGGCTCTGAGAACTAGATGTTATGTTTCCTGTGAGATTCAACCACACATTGAACATATTTTCCTTTCATTTTGAGGATTAACTTAGTCAAACTTTTTTTTAGCTACAAGAAAGCAACTTCCTTCTAGGACCTGATGTCTCAATCACTAGGAAGCCACAACATAACTCCTGTGTGATTCTCTGTCCATTAAAACCTGCCTGCTAGGGCACGTTGTCCACCATTCCTCATAGTTAAATTAAGCACTCACTTATTTAGAATATATATTTCAAGGACAGGTTACCATGTACCATGCACAGTCTAGAGACACAGCCAGGACTGAAGCAGAAATGGCCCCTACCCACATGGAGTAGACATCTTGGTCTTATGCCATCTTTATCATAACCTTGGTCCTAGAATTTTTAGATTCTTGCCTTTTTCCATTGTTGTGAAATTCAATTCTTTTCCCTGAAGCAGGGGGGGGGGCAGAATATCAGTTGTGTATAGGCCCCAAACAGCTTCCAGACAATTCTTCCAGGACTTTACCTTCAAGTGTGGCGACTATGGCTCATTTCAGGTGAAAAGTGAGATGCATATAATCATTGCATCAAAAAATGCTGTTGAAAGCCAAGCCAAAGCACAGAGAACAGTCCAAATTCGACTGACCAGATTTGCCCCAAGAGAACACAGAGTGTGCACCTAGGAGCACAGCAATTATACAACTCTCCAAGAGCTGGAGAAGCTCTCCTTTTTTTGTGCATTAATTATAATGGGTCTAAACTGTGCTAACTAGTTTCTGAAGCAATCTTGGAAAGTGTTTGTTTTCCACATTTTTAAGTGCTGAGAATATAATTAGCTACTTAGATTTGAATGCTAATACAGCAGTTTGTGTCCACACTGAGCACTCTTTGTACAACACGCGATGCGATGCTAATCCGTGCCAAGATTTTCTTCCACAATCACAAATTAACAAAAACTGGCCGCAGGCATTCCTCTTGCACGGCCCTGAAGCACCGTTTTCAAGACATACCACCCTCTAACCCATATGTGGGGAGTCACCCCAGGTATAAACATCCAAGAGGAGGTGAAAGGGGAGGGGGAGTCTTAAGAGGACAGCCCAGAGCGTTGTATGCCAGGCACTCCTAGACTACCATGCCAGCGCACGCTAGCTGCTGCCTGCTGGCTGTTCTCTACTTCTTCCTTAGCAATAGAACCACCGACTTGTAACTAGGCTCATGATGGATCAGAATAAAGATGGAATCTTAGAATCTCCAACATGATGAGACCATGTAACTAGGAGATCCAATGTAATGAAAGTACACATATTCTATGGGCAGCTTAAGAGATGTGTTGAGAGGGAAGCAGATGGACAGAAACCAACAGCAAGAGACTGGGGAGATGAGTCCATCTATAAAGTGATACCTTGCAAGCACAAGGACCTGAGTTCGAGCCCTAGAACCCACGTTAAAAAAAAAGCCATTCATGTTGGCGCGCACTTGTAATCCCGATACTGGGGAGATGGATACATAGCGATCCCTGGGACTCACTGGTCAGCCAGTCAAGCCTACTCAGTGAGTTCCAAGAGTGTTTCAAAAACTGTGAACAGCTCTTGAGAGCCAACACCTGAGGCTGACCTCTGGCCTCCATGAATGTGCACCTGCACAAACATACACGAAGCCCTAAGTTTTATTTATTTTTTTCTCATATTTTATTTTATTTTATTTTTTTAAATTTATTTATTTATTAAGGATTTCTGCCTCCTCCCCGCCACCGCCTCCCATTTCCCTCTCACTCCCCTGATCAAGTCCCTCTCCCTCATCAGCTTGAAGAGCAATCAGGGCTCCCTGACCTGTGGGAAGTCCAAGGACCGCCCACCTCCATCCAGAAGCCCTAAGTTTTAATTACCTGTGGCTTGGTTGAGATATAAGCTTCTAAGCAGTTTAAAGTATTGCTGTCTTGAGGTACCTGTCATTTGCCATTTGACTTAACCCTCATCACAGTGAATTTTTTTAAAATACATATAAGACTCTTAGTAGCTAGTTATGGATATCACTATTTTGCAGAATAGGTAACTGGAGAATCTTTCTACCAGGTCCTTTCTTGAGCAGCCAGTTTCTATAGTAGAAAGGGAAGCATGGTAGTGTAAGAGGCAAGTATGTCTCACTGCAGAACACCAACGATAGCACCAACTATACGGCCTATGGAGATTTTATGTGGAATTTTCGGAGTAGATAAGCAGAACGATAGTTCAGACACTGGATTTAAAGCTGGAGAGGGACCACACCCCAGTTCTGAAGGCATAACACACCGGGTTTGTGTTTGCACGCTAAGCGTTCCTAACACCTACGCTCTCAACTGCAGTGACGTCTCCAAGCCTTGCTTTACAGCCTTATCTGAAAGTCTGCCCGAAGCACTGCACATCATCGTTAAAAGTCCCTTCCACACATGATGACACGCAGGAATCGGTGGCTTGAAGGGCTCAGATCCACAAGACATCACGGGGCTGGGGCTGTTTCGGGTTAATTATCTAATAAGTAGTCTTTCACCCAATGGCTCTTTCACAGTACCTCACCGTATTACCTGGCACAGTGTTAGGCATAACCAAGGTCATTTGCGGCAACTATATAATATACAAGCCTCTCCCACCACTTCAGAGTTTATGTCAAATATAATTTCAATGTCTTCACATCCATTTATCCCATAAGATTCACAGTGAACAGAAGTCTTTCATACGGGGCACACTGTGTTAACTTTTCTTGACGAGGTATTTAACTATTAAAAGAAAATATTCACTTCTGGAAGAAAAGAAAAAGGACTGACAGCAATCACAAAACATTTTAACTGTGGCCTTAATGAAGAATGTAGTCTAATCATTTTCGCCAACATGTTTTTGAAGGGAGGTCAAATTAACAGTGTGTTGATTTTGAGTCTTTACAAAGAAGTGACAGATTGATTTTTAAGCACTTTTAAAAATATATCAAATACTAGATAATTAAGTTTTGACATTCAAACACAAGCTGGAATTCATTTCCATTTGTCTGGCACGGGCATTAGCTGTACTGTGTCCCAGTAATTTTATTAAGATTTTTGAAGACTGCTATGGCTTTGGTATATAATGTTCCCATCAAGGCCCCTATGTTAGACTTGGCCTGTGGGGTGGTGTGATCTAAAGCTATAAAACCTTTAGGGGGTGGAGATTTCATAACACAAAGCTACCTAATATCAGAGGGTAAAAGTAAGGTTTCCTTTAGATTTTACTGGGTTGTCTCTGAAGATGCGAATGCATAGCAAACACCTCGTAAGACATTTGTTCACTCACCGGTCAAAACACAGGAAGGAATTGTGCTCCAGTGGTGGGGGCAGAAAGCAAGACTTTTGACAAAGACAAGCAAGCCTGGAGTCTCCGGCACAGCTGCTTGCTCTACGCAGTGAACCAGACGAGCAGAAATAGACTTTATCACTGACATCGATATACTTCAACTACGTGCCATTAGAGATAGAGGAAAGGTAGAAAGGGAGTGGGTGGCTTTTGTCGGCTTTCTTCCTGGGAGTGGATCTGGGGCCACAGTGCCATAATTTGGACCCCAGTTATTGGAAGACTCCTCTGGTACCCTAATAACCGCTATATACAATTAAAAATTCACAAGGGCCATTCTCTTCCAACATGTCTAAAGGAGCAGAATGAATCTATTCATTTTCCCTAAAGTCTCTCTTGTTGCACGTGGTGCTATACTATGTGCTTTGAAACCACTGGATCAACTGTTAAGTATGTGCCAGAGTTCCATTTTATAAAAGACCCTGAGCCCACTTTAATGTCAAAAAGAAAACACAGGTACAAGTACTCACTGATGAAAAAAACCAAAGTTTTGATTAAAGCTAAGGCTTGAAAGCTCATCTGTATGATCTGAGGCCCTTCCTCTTAACCACTCTGACACTTTGGCTCCACTCCGTCCCTGCCCACCTTTCGTGGGGTCCCCCTCCTATGGCAACTTGTAGAGGCACTGACTTGAGTCAGAACATGTTATCAAAGGAGAGGAGCAGGCAAAAAGGTTCCCCTGACACTCTTGAGACCCTTACTCTAGTGGCCAAAGCCTCAGGCACTCAGAGCAGCTGCTCAGGCCTGAGGTCACAGCACTGGGAGTGGACTCAGAGAGCCGCAGAAAGAATGCACGGCAGGGTAGATACAAGACTAAATATTGACATTGCCTCCAGAGCAAAGGTTAGAGAGGCAGGGACTTCCTGCTAGACAGAAGGCAACTGGGAGAGTGGCCCCCTTGTACGGATGCCTCAGAGGAAAATTCCAGGTGGGTCAGAAGAGGAAATGGCTAGTGGTTTGTGCAATTAGGAAATCTGATGTTAGACCTGTTAGTGAGCCAAAGTGCAAAGTGGTACCCTGGGCAGGAGGAGAAGGTTCAAAGAAAAGGCTCTGCTCCAGACACAGGAGTGACAAGGTAACATCTGTGCCAAACCGGAACATCTGCTAGGTCCAACCGGAAAGGGTTTCTGATGGACAGCTGTGTCTTCCTGACTCAGCACGAGGTGCTAGGAAAACAGAAATGATTCGGTAGCTGTTCATTCCCCCTGAGGGGGAGGGGGAGAGAAAAACAACATTTAAATATCACGACGTCGCTAACAGACTCAGAGTGAGTGTAGGGGCCTACAGGCATGTGGAGGGGGTTCCTTAGCTAGCCTGGTCTGATGGTTCACTGGAAGCAAGCCTGAGACCTTTTAGCTGTTTAACCTAGTAGACAAGGGTAACTGAAGTCAGGCTACCAAGATTCGAGTCCTGGCTGAACCACTTAAACTGCCTAGGCAGTCCACTTTACCTCTCTGGGCCTCAGTCTCTTGTATAAGATGGAAGCAAGGGTAGTTATCTGCTCCATGCCGTATATTATGAAGAGTGAAGCTAAGGGAGTGTCTGGCATACAAAATTAAAAGCCATTAAATGTTCCCTCTTCCTAGGGCTGCAAAGACTAAGGAACACTCAACCAGTGAATGATGGCAAACATTTGGGCTGAGGCTAATCAAAAGGACATCTGTCCTAACACGGCTTCATCTAAATGCCTACTGTCTATCAAGACACCTGATTAAAGGGCTCTGGCAGACATCTCTATATACAAGCCCAGAGGCAGGGCTGGGTTGGGGCTCTAATAAATTATACCTGGAGATATAAAATTGATAAATGATGAGACAGAATAAATCTTTATCTGGAGCTATAAATCTGCTAATGATCAGGTGGTTGTCGTCATAGCAATGGATGAGATCACTTATGGAGAAAGGGCAAAAAAGAAGGTCCTGACCGAGTTCCTCTTAAGAGCTCAAATGTTTCAGCTCGGGAGAGAAAGGGGCAACTGGGAAAAATAAGAGCCAGGAAGAAGCTACCAATGAATATGGAAGAAAATAAGCCACATGTCAACCAGGTGAATGAGAGGCAACATGGGCTAAGACATAGGAGCAGAGCAGAGAAAGAAAGGAGGATGCAGACATTTCTAGCAGTTCAGGGCTATCCCAGTTTCTACTGAGAGGTAACAGTGGTGGGATAAAGCTGACATAAGTGTCATTCACACAGCGGTGACACTTGCTTGACAGTTCAAGGAAAGATGAGTAGGCTAGGGAGGTTTGAACCAAGATAGAGGGCTGGTCCAAAGCAAGAGTAAGCCAACTTTTCCTGGAAGCTATGTGGATAGTATCCATGAGAAGGATAATAATGCTACCATAGGCCTGTGCCCCATCCCTAGAATCTGTAGATATGGGCTAAGGAGAATCAAGGTTCTAAGTTGCCAGTGTGGTGACCTTCAAATGAGAGATTATCCGAAATTATTCAGACGAGTCTTGTGAAATCTTGACCATTCTTAGAAGTGGAAGGGTTGGGGGAGGGTGCAACTAGATGCCAGTGGGCAAAAGTGCTTGCTGCCAGGCCTGAGGTTTTGAATTCAATCCCCAGGACTCATACGGTAAAAGAGAACCAATTCCTGCGAGTTGTCCTCTGTCATCCACATGTGTTGTGGTATGCACTAAATAAATTTAATTTCAAAGTAAATGGAAGGGCGAAGCAGGAAGATAATGCAACAAATGAAGGAAGGAGAAGACGCCAATCCATTGTTACTCTGAAACGGAGCCATAAGGCCACAGAGCTGGGTGGCCTCTACATAAGCAACTAAATGGACAGTCCCCTGGGCTTCCAGGAAGGGCACAGCTCTGCTGACGCCTAGATTCTATCCCGGGAAGGTACATGTCAGACATATGACCCACAAACAACGGTAATGGATTTGCACGCCTCTATGCATCCACTGTGCGGTAATGTGTTACATCAGCAATAAGAAACTAAAGCGTGTCTTTGTGAAACACAACCTGCGGTCATTGACTGACAACATCAACACATTTCTACAAGATTGGCATGTTGATCCATTCGTGGACATTTATATTCTGGCAAAGTTAAAGTATGTTCCCATTGGGGAAGTACCTGCCTATAGAACTGAACTGGAAATTACTGCCAGGAGAAAGCTAAAGGGTTGGTCTTCTGGCAACAGGGGAGCTGCCACGACAGCACCCAGTCCTGTCTTCCCTTTCGGGGTTCATTTCCATATGCTGAGTTTTGCTTATTGTTGATATCATCGTTATCATTATCATTAGTATTAGTATTAGTAGTATTAGTAGTATTCCTGAGAGCTAGAATGCTTTTCCCGACTCCCAGATCTCTACCTGTGTGTCTCTGACACCCAGAAATGCCTGGCCCACGTGTTCACACTATCAATTATGTTTGTTCTCAGGGTGTGCCTTCTGCTGCTGTTTTTCACTCAAATAATTCATATTCATTGTAGAAAAATCAGAACACAGGCAAGCAAAAGAAAAGGTACATCACTGTAATCCTACCCAGAGCATATAATTGTTTTCTTGCATTTTCAAATGTATCTTTGAGAATGCTATATTAATATTTATACATGTGTTTTGTTTTTAAAATGTAACCACACTCCCATAAAACACTGTGCTCTTCTTACTAGGAAAATACATTAAGAATATTCTGTAAATATAAACATTTGAAATACAGTCCTTAAAGGCGACAAAGTAGTTCCAACATAAAAATAATGCCATAACAAATTGACTTGGTCTCTTTATCATTGGGAGTTTCCTTCATGCTCCTCTTCCATGCTCCCTGCCTTCATCCTCTTTCCTTGCAGACATATTCGGTCACCACCAACTACTGATTTTAGGTCAGTCGTGAATACTGCCGTAATCACTCTAGAGGAGAGTTCAATGTTCAGCCTGCCATCTGCTCTCCTGTGTGACTGACTGTAGTATCTCTGAGTCCCTCTAACCAGAATGATACTGGATGATGCAGAGATCAATGTGTGCTTAAAGCAGAATAAGTATAGCCTTTATTAATGCTTCTAGAGACCAACAGTATGTGTTTATCTGAAAATTACCAAAGTGCTAAAACTTTGGTAACTAAGACAACATTCTGTATTTACCATCACTTATAAAGCAGTGCTGTGTTTATTGGTGAGAATAAAAGCCTTGTAAAGAATGGCCCTGATTGTCATTTTCAAGTGGCTAAAAATTCAATTCAAGTAGATTTCAGCAAAAAAGAGAAGGGGCTGGAGGTACTGTTTCACATAATTTAAATCAGATATAATCAAACCCAGATGCTCAAACAGTATCACAGAGAGATCACACTCTGGACTGACTGCCTGGCTCTGCTTTCAGTGGGCTTAAGGTGGTGGTTCGCATCCTTCCTGATGCTGTAACCCTTTAATACAGCCCTCATGTTGTGGTGACCCCAACCATAGAATTACCTTCACTGCTACTTCATAACTGTAATTTTGCCAATGTTATAAATTGTAATGTAAATATCTGTGTTTTCTGGTAGTCTTTAGGCGACCCCAGGGAAAGGATCATTCAACCCCGAAATGGGTTGAGACCTATAGGTTAAGAACTGCTGATTTATAGTCCTGGTTGTGAGCCTAGCCTTTAACAGCTGAGTCATCCCTCCATCCCAGGATCAAACATGTAGTGGAGACCAGGGGCCTCCAACCAGACCATGACTTGGCAATGGACATTCGCAAGCAAAGATGTATGGACAAAGGGGTATATAACGTGACTTGTGGGGTCGCACTGCAACTTCCAGGATGAGATTTTTAATTCTCTCCTTTTTATTTATTTTTTTATTTTCTCATTTTATTTTCTTCACTTTTTTCCCCTGGAGTTTTGTTTTATTCCGGGGGGGGTGGGGGTGGGCAGGGGGAAGGGGCAGGGTACAGAGATGGAAGGCAGATGAGAAAGGACAGGGAATGAATGGGATCAAGATACATGATGTGAAAAACACTTAGAATAAATAAATCTCATTTAAAAAAAAAACACTGACTTAAGGTTACCACAGCAACTGCCAGTTTCTGTCATTGTGATCTCAAGTCCAACAAAACATATAGTGCCTTTATTATGCTCCCTCTCAGATCTCAGAAGTGGACCACTCAGGTAATAAACTTGGTCCTTATTGTCCAGAGAATGGTCAGACCCACTGACCTGGCTACAGCTGGATCTTACACCTCTCATTCTTCATATTAAAAATACCCCCCAAAAGGTAGGGTGAGCTTACCAAAAGAGAAATGAACACTGTGTAAGAAAACCAGTAGACATCTTGAAAGTATGGAACTTTCTAGCATGGTGTTGTTAACTTTTTGAGGTCACAAAGCCCTCAGAGATTCAGCGCAAGATTTTTACAGAAGAAACCAAGCAAAAGTCTGCAGAAAAGCATAAGGTTTTACATACAGTGCAATTGTGGGTGAGAAATGCATTTTCCTTCACATCAGCAGAATATAAAGGGACCTTACAAAGAGTTGTGTTTCCTGCTTATTCTTGCTACAAGCATCAATTTGTATTTCTTGAACAAAGATTAAAATGAATCCAAATGCTTCCCCTAGGGGAAAAAAGTTCTGCTCAAAGGTAAATCTCAACAAGATTTGAAGATGTTTAATTTGGATGAGCTGAACCTGTGAGACATTTTTAGATAGAATTTAAGCCATCTTTAATATTTAATCGGTGTTTCGTTTTGGTAGCAGCTATTCATGAAAAGTGACTTCCAAACACATGCAGTAACAGTGAGTCAAGACTCCCCTCTTTCACCTTGACAGACAGCTCCTCTCGGAGAAAGCAAGAGCCGTCCAAGGCTCATGTTGAATTTACAGAATGCTGCTTCCTTTGTCCTCAAACACATGAGATCATCTTTGGCAACGACTGTAGCATTGATGCACTGATGTCAGCAGAAGAAAGATTAATAATCCATACTTTAATTTAACCTTCAAATGAGTTGTGCAGTTTCCAGAAGTCTGAAGACCGCTGCCATGGAAAGACGAGTTGATAAGGCACACCGGAGCCTGGCACAGAGAAGTCAACGTTCCAGCAATGAGCTACATATAGTTATCATCTTCATTATGGAGGCAATATGATCCAAAAACAGTCCATTGTGATGAGTATTGGGAAATAAGAGTAAGTAGTTAGTAATATATATATATTACATATATATATTCACATTCATAAATAATAAACTCTTCCCTGTTATTTCTAAATGTTTCCTACTTCTCTACAAAAATAATTAATTTGTTCCTATAGATCAATTGAAGGCTTCAAATTTTTCACATTATCTAGTCACAATGGTATATACCCAAGATCCCAGCACTCATCAGGCTGAGGCAGGATGTTCATGAAGAAACGTATTTCCTTCACATCGGCAGAGTATAAAAGGATCTTATGAACAGTCTTAAAGCCAGCCTAGGCTACACATCAAGATCCAGTCTCAGAAGGAAAAAGTGTACTCCAATTTTTTTATGTTTAATGTTTTGTTTATTCCTGGAGTGTTTTGTACAACATATTTTGATCACCATTCACCTTCCCAACCCTTTTCCCCGGTTCTTTTTAATGTCTGGGCTTTATATATGCATGTATGTACTTTGTAAATCATACATGTATGTTTTAAATATATGTTCTTTCAATATTAGCTCCATGAGAAAAGGACACTTGTTCCCTTCACTGCTGTCTCTCTCTTAGCCAAAGAGCTAAAGCTATGTTCATCCATCAGTTTTATAACAAAAAGGCTCATATTTTGTTCGCCATCTGGCTCTTTTTGCTGTCCTACTTAAGCAATTCGGAACATGCCAGGAGCTAGTAAATAAGGAGAAGAGTGGTGGAAAGAGGCTGGGTCAGATCATGTGCCAGCAATAAGCTATGTTAGAATTTGGATCTGATTCTCTCCATGGTGGGAAATGATTAGCAGGTTTGGCTTGAGTAGAACAGGGCCCAATTTGTGACTTAAGAGTTTACTTTGCTGTTCTGGAAGAACTGGCCAGAAGGAGAAGGTAGGGAGAAGGAGGTTCGTTAGAAAATCCGAGGGAGAGATAAGGACGATTTGTGCCTGGCTGACAATAATAGAGGGGCAGCCAAACCAACAGGTGTGGCTGAGAAACCAATACAGCATTCAAAAAAAATTGTCTAGAATGACTCCAAGGTGTTCGGCTTCAGAAAACAGATAACGCTGCTTTAAAGAGCTGAGGGGTGGTAGAAGAGGGGCAGGTGGGAGGAGAGCTTGGAAGTCTGCCTTAGTCCTCCCATATTCATCTAGAGATGCTTAGTGGACCCCAAGTGAAGACTCTGACTAGACAGGTGATTCTGGATGTCAGGTCAGCACTGGAGGCAGAAGGCCATCCCAAGACAGCCAGAATCATGTCCAGGGACTTCACCTATGCAGGATTCAACATATAAGTCTTTGGCTTTTCCAAAACAGAAAATAAGCAAAATCACAACAAAACTAAGAAACAAAAAACAGTAGGTTTATTCTGCAATTCGTCTGGGTGAAGAGCCCATGCTTTTTCTTGCAGTGAAAGGTTTCTCTGGCAAAGAAACTTTGGTTGGGCCTGCGTTTCAAAGGCTTCTCTGTACCTCCAAAACAATACAAGATACTACAGAGAGCTGGGCAGTGGTGGTGCACGCCTTTAATCCCAGCACTCGGGAGGCAGAGGCAGGCGGGTCTCTCTGAGTTCGAGGCCAGCCTGGCCTACAAGAGCTAGTTCCAGGACAGGAACCAAAAAAAAAAATACGGAGAAATCCTGTCTCGAAAAATCCAAAAAAAAAAAAAAGATACCACAGAGAAATCAGTACCTGCTCCCACTGAACAAATTCTGATCTCCTGGGCAATTTCGAAGATGTCCATAGGCTTTACGTTTTTGAAAAGCATAAATATTCTATATCATCTTTTTAATTTCACAATATGAAAGAATAGGGGTGACAGCGCTGAGAGACCTTGGGGAGCTCACTCATTTATGTGCTAAAGAACTGGGCCTAGATTTTCCTTAGACCAGCTTCAACATGCTGAGTTACAGGAAATCCAGAGTTACCCTGTTGTATGTGTGGCCTCCCCATTGCCCTGCAGCAAGTAAGTCTGCAGATAAGGTGTTGGACAAACCAAAGCTGTGGCCCCAACTTTTAAAATTAATGAGCCCTTTTCCCATGAATATCACCTGTTGATTTTTTGAAGTGTCAAGCAAGTCCCAGATTTGTTCTCAATCTATCTTTCTGGGGAAGGGGCAAATCTAAACTTATCAAATGATAATCTTGTTTTCTTCTCTTTGCTTTCATTTGAAAATAAAATTCCATGTCCACAACCATAACATAATCATAACAGTATATTTTCTTTAATTTCTACCAATGGGAAATTGTTATATCCCAAACCAGAAACAATCAACAGTCTATAGACATTATTAAATAGTAACATTATTAAATATTAATGTATATATGTCAATAAAATACTTTTTAAAAATTCTATGGTCACAGGCAGAGAAAACTAAATCGGACTGGAAATGGGCTGTAAACTTCCTCACTGTTCATGAGATCTCGTGGTAAGAGAATGCACTATGCAGACTGCTGGGGAACAACTATCAGTAGTCTTCCTAGCTGCAGACCTGTTTTCTACTGATTGGCCCACTGGTGTAATAACAACGAGCCTGTCATAGGAGTAAACGACCAATTACTAACCGGGTCTGAGGCCCACTCCACAGGTAGTATCTGGTACTGTGACCCAGTCAGAAGACAGTGTCTGGGGAGTTCAGAGCCCCTACTAGGGAAACTGCTGCTCTTTTTTGCTAAATGGATTTGAAGTGTCCATCTAATTACCTTCTAACTGTATTTGAGGCCATATAATAAAGTGTTGCTGCCAGCTTCAGTCAGAGAATCTTCTCTTCACAGTGGGCAATGGTGACTGAAGAAACAGCTGGGCAATGTGTGATAAGAGCAGGTGACTGTTGAATGCCCAGCCATGGACATCTGTATCGCTAAGATTCAGGGAAATTAAAGAAAAGGTGTGGAAAATATGTAAGGGGCAGAGAAGAGAGGAGTGATGTGGAAGACTGGTGTGGGTACGTGACGGAGCTGTGACACCCATGAACTCACAGCAAGTGTGATTACCTGCATAAGAACTACACAAGATTGTACCCGCCAACATCCTGCCATGTGGGGAAAGGAGCTCTTGAGGCCCCACACACTCCTGATGATTTCTACATAGTTCACAGTTACTAAGAGAGGGACATACACGTCAGCAGTGTAGCCATGGCTGAGATACTTATGCTCTGCAAACACCCCCTCACCTACCCTCTGTAAGCAACCCTAATTAAACTCATTGAGAAAGGGAAGGAAGTCAACAAGAGTGAGATGGGAACATTAAAATGATCACAGCAGGTTGGTGTGGGAGAATTGTCTGTATTCTGTCAATCATGTTTTAAATAAATGCTGATTGGCCAGGCAGGAAGTATAGGCAGGAAAACCAAACAAGAAGTAGAAATGATGCAATGAGAACAGGAGAATTCTGGGAAGGAGGAAGTTGATTCCTCCCATTCCTGCCCAGACCACAGAGGCAGCAGGATGTGATCTGCCCCAATGAAAAAGGTACTGAGCCACATGGCTAAAATAGATCAGAAAAATGGGTTAATCAAGATGTGAGGGTTAGCCAGTGAGAGGCTAGAGCTAATGGGCCAATCAGCTTATAATTCATGGAGACCTATGTGTGATTTTCTTTGGGGCTAAATAGTTGTGGGGTACCGGGCGGGACAAAAACCCCAAAAACAAGCAGGCCCCCGTTCGAGTTACAGACGGTGACTATAATCAAAATGTATATATATACATATATGAAAATGATATAGTGAAGCTCATTATGTATGGTATATGCTACTGAAGAACTGAAAAGGCAAAAAAAAAATCCTCTGCAAGCAGTGTACAACAGTTTTCCGTGATACATGACTTTAATGGATTAAACCGCATTAACTTTCTTATTAAGGTGTGTAAGAAAAAGTTATTATCTTTTTGGCCAACTGAGCAATCTCTTCAAATCTATACACTAATGTCATAATAAAGTGTACAGTCCTTAAATCCATAGTAGCAAACTGTACCCCCAAAGTCCAGTATAAATTTCATCCTTCTAACAAATACAGTTGAGGGGTATTATTTGCATATTGGGCACTAAGGATCTTGGGATTTAGCAACAAGTCAGAGAGAAAACCCTACATGCATGGGCTCCCATTATAAAGGGAGAAACAGACAAGCTAACCAACAAATATATAGCATGTTTTTATACAATGATACATGTTAAGAGAAAAATTATAGTAAGTCAAACAAATGACAATAAATTTGAGGAGTCCAAAGGACAGGTATATGATGTGGGATTCCCCTCTGTATGCTGTGATTATCATTAATGAATAAAGAAAACTGTCTTGGCCTGACAGGGGTAGAATAGAGGTAGGTGGAGAAACCTAAACTGAATGCTGGGAGAAAGAAGAGCAGAGTTAGAGAGAAGCCATGGAGCCACCAGAGATAGATGCTGGGAACTTTAGCCAGTAAGCCACAGACATGTGGCGATACACAGGTTAATAGAAATTGGTTAAATTAATATGTAAAAGTTAACCAATAAAAAGCTAGAGCTAATGGGCCAAACAGTAATTTAATTAATACAGTTTCTGTGTGATTATTTCAGGGCTAAGTGGCTTGGAACCAACAAGCGGCCTCCTTACTATAGGTGTAGGTGGGGGTGAGGATTTTCAATGAATGTAACATTGAGCCAAGATCCGGATGTAATGAGGACCAAGACATCCAATTCCCTAACAGGCACTATCAGTTCCTGCCTCCTGTTACATCTTTATTCCTTTGTTTGACAACCATTTCTCAAGAGCTTGCCACACCCACGTGTCCTTTCTGAGGCTCTCTGGTGTTTTAGTTTCTCCTGATTCTCCCTGTTCCTATTAAGAGATTATGAAGACAGAGACTGGGTCTTATTTATCTTTGTGTCTCCTTTGCTGCCCTGTGCATTGGGGAATAAAGTATTCAATGGAGAGAGAAATGGATGGGTGGTCGAAAACTCAAGTATATCCAGGAGTGACAACTGTATTTTCTTTCCTTGCTGCCTCAAAAGTCAACATGCATCTCTCCAGAGAAAGCCAAGGCTATGCGGGCTCCTTGCAGAACACTTGGCATAGTAAATCAGGCTAGGCCCACTGGGAAATAAAGGACTAGAGTACGAGGAAATCTTTGATTAAAAATGTACTTCATTATTGAACAGTCTTTGCTAGACAGCAAGCATAAAAGCACAAGCAATTCAAAGAGCGTCCCAAAGGCAGGCTAATACAAACGGACTCTTGAAATCACACCTAACAAGTGACTCATTGATCCTGAGTACACAAAATGTCACACTTGTGTAAGACTCTGCGAGGGCGCCAGCTGTAAGCACACTGAAAATGAGTGGCATACCCTGTTCTACCCTACCCTCCAGTTTGAAAATAAGCCCATGTTTTCCCCCTTTCTTCATGCACGATTCTCTTTCTTAGTGCCTAGGGGGGAAAAAAGAGTCTTTTTTCAAATTGGAAGAAAGCATTAATAAATCTTTAGGCACCTCGTGTGGAACATGTATCCAGAGAAATAAAACCAAATTATTCACTGACTGATCAAAATTAGTTCTAAAATGGCATTATACCTTGAAGACACACCACTTCCATAATCATACATGACGTTAATGAATTTGCAATTGAATTTCACCAGCATCCTTCATAGGAAACAAGTCAAATGCCTTCCCAGCGATTTTCTGCCATTTAGAGTTTGGCGAATTGCAGCAAGAATACTCTCATTTTCCCCTAACCACACTTTTTGGGGCAATGCAGAGAATATTCCTTGTGTAAGCTTCTGTTTTTATATTTTAAAGCTCAAACATCCTTTCACCTGAGAAGCACAGAGGAGCTGGTTTCCTCGGCAACATAATTTGCTTCCAGTTCAATGGAACATCGAGTTCTTTATCGCAGGTTCCCCCACTTCCCTTCGCAAAGCATGGTGAAATAAAAGTCTGTTTCTAAGGTGTTTTTGTTATGGTTAAATGAACTTTTTAAATATTGGTTTTAATGCTTTCAATTTTTAAGCTACTGTGAATTCAGGTGTTTTTTTTTCTTGAAATACACAGGGCACAACTCCTCTTCCTCTTATTCATGTGCCCAACTTTCATTTCAATGGTGCAAATCAATGGACTCTGCTGTAGACTTTCAACTGAAAGTGGGCATGTAGCTAAAAAGGGATGGACTTGGGAAAACACCTGCTTTTCTAATTCTGGTGACCTCCAGTCTGGAGCTCTGTAAACAGGAATGCCCCTTTGAAACTGGTCACACTACAACTTCTAAATCTAAAGAACCCATATGTACCTACGTGAGCTGAGTGTATAGGAAAGGTAGAACCTTGAGCCATCGGAGCCATCCAGAAAGTGCCTGGTTCTGAGACAGATCTGTAGGTTCTAATTTAGGAGTAACATTTTAAAAGTCAGCTCTGTACTGATTTCCTGAATGTTTAGTTATCCAGTTAGAAACCCTGTGGCTTTATTTGCCCATCAGGCTAAGAAAGCTCTGTCTGAGGAGATATCCTATGAAGTTTAGTCTGGTAGGCACATTCAAAGTGCAACCTTCACAGTTAATCGATAGACGAAAAACTGATCAATAGCAAAATCCCAGGGAAGTAGAACACAGCCGCTGGGGACCAGCAGAGCTCAGAGTAGCATCTGAAAATAGAGCCCAGGAGAGCTACTTTTGAAAAGCAGCAGGAAGTCTCTCCATGCTTTATCCTCACAGTTTATTGTCTTATGCACCAGAGCCAGCCTTGGGTCTGAAATACTTTAAAAGGCCATGGACATCTTGCAAAAAGCATTATGACAATACGATGTCACACTTGAGAAATAATGGGGTTGGAGTGTCTGTCCATGGAGTGTAAGTAGGAACGGCTGTCATCATAGAAATACTTGTTATGTTGGGGGCAATCACTTTCTGTCAGGACTGAGCTTTCATTGGATGTAAGCAGAAGCTAAGGACTCTTAACTGTGCAAAGGTCACTGTAGTGAAGGGCAAGCAGCTGGGTGTAGAGGTGCACAGTTGTAATCCCAGCATTTAGAACACTGCAACCAGAAGACTGTGAGTGTCAGGCCAGTCTGGGCTATAGAGCAAGATGTTAAGTCATACAAAGAAACAGCAACAAACCCAGCATGACATCTGGCTTAGTACAGTGGATAGATACAGGCATCTGAAAAGAAGGCAGGAGTGATTTAGAATAGACGCAGGGATGGGTAAGACCAAGGACATCACCAAATGTTCCTTATCCATTCATAATTAAAGGCTCTACAAGCATTTTACCAACTCTAGACACTGTAAGTTATATTATATATGGTTTGCTTTCTATGTTATGGAAGGTATGTTGAAGGATGATTTCCCAAAAGGTTTTAGCTTTTGAATATGCTACTGTGACCTTGCTTGTGGGGTAAAGGTCTCTGTAGATACAACAAAGCATGTTGAGGTAAGACCACCCTGAATTACCTAGATGGGCCCTAACCCTAATGACCACTGTCCTTCTAAGACACAGAGAATAGTAGAGAAGGCCATGGAATAAACAAGCCAAAGCTAGATTGGAATTTACAGTCATAATCTGTTGACTGAGTTTTCTGTCCTACCCAGTCCTGCAGTCATCAGTTCCAAAGAAACACACAGAGGTCTACGTTAGTTATAAACTGATTGGCCCATTAGCTCAGGCTTCTTATTAACTGTTATAACTTATATTAGCCCATAATACTTGTTTGTGTTAGCCATGTGGCTTGGTACCTTTTATGGCAAGGCAGTCGCATCTTGCTTGCTCTGTGTCTGGCTTCTTCTCTGTATCTGGGTGACAACTGCAGACTGAAACTTCCCTCTTCCCAGAATTTTCATTGCCTTGCCTCTATTTCTTGCCTGGTCGCCCCGTCCGGCCTATACTTCCTGCCTGGCTACTAGCCAATCAGCATTTTATTAAAAATAATACAAGTGACAGGATAAAAGACCATTGTCCCACAGCAATAATCCATGAAGTAATTAGAGTCATCAGAAGATGCAAAGAAAGATTCTCCCTTAGAGTTCTTGATGTCAGATTCCACACTTATATGCAAACAAATGATTCTTTTTCTGAGCCGCCATGATTGTTTTATTTATGGCAGCCCTCAAAACCTAAATAAGCAGTTTATATTTTTCTTGTGGAGTGTGTGTGTGTGTGTGTGTGTGTGTGTGTGTGTGTGTGTGTGTGTGTGTGTGTAAACATATGTGTGCATATGGAGTCCACAGGACAATCTTGGATATCATCCTCAGACATTGTGTTCATCCTCTTTTTGAGACAGGGTCTCTCATTGGAGTTTGCCAGCTACAGCAGACTGGTTGGCCAGAAAACCTCAAGGCTATGACTGCCCCTGCCTCCTCAGCAATGGGGTTGCAAGCATACCCCCATACCCAGCTATTTTCACACACATTTCAAGAACTGTCCTTTGGTCCTTCTGCTTGCCAAGCAAATGTTCTTCTGAGTCATTCTCAGGCTCTCTTGTGGACTTTTAAAGTTAGCCTATGAAATAAAAATTTCATGTAGTCTAAATTACTTTGAGCATCCCTCCTATTACCCTACAAGCACTCACAAAAAAATATCCATCAAGGCCCACTGTGACTTTAGCACTTGAAATGGCTGCTTCTAGGTTGAGCATCAGCTGCAGAGGCTGGCTTGAGTTTTAGGAATATTACAGGATCCTATATCTCTAAGTACTAAATGTCAAACAGGGAGAGTCGTTCACCCAGAAGGCCCTCTGGAGCTCAGACTATCGTAGCATCAACACAACCAGACCTTCCTTCTACTCATGCTTCCTCCAGGTCAAATGACCACCAGAAAAAATAGGAAACTACACTTTCTTCATGCTAAGACTGCCCATTCCTATCCCCCATCCCTATGTCATATTAACAGGGACTGACTTTGAACCTTTGTAAGTCAGATGTTCACTTCACTAATGTTACCATTGTAAGCCAACCTAGTGCTTTATACTCTTGTAAGACTTTATAAGTTAGATGTATGCTTTTTCAAAAAAAGGAAATCTGGGGCCTTGAAGGTGATAAATCACTTGCCATGCACATTTGAGGACCATGTTCAGTTTAGATTCCTAAGCCTCCACATAAAAAATGGACATGTTAGCCTGCCGTAATCCCAGCCAACACGGGCTCCAGGGAGCAAGCTAGCTAGACTAGTTGAACTTGCCAGCTCTGTGTTTAGCAAGAGACCATGACTCAGTAATGCTCACAGAGAGCAATGGGGGAAGATACTGGATCTCAACCACTTGCCTTCATATACACAGTATATACATGTACCAACACACATGTGAACATGCATACACACATGAACATTACACATCCAAAAAAAAAACAAAAATAAAAAATAAAACCTACAAGCCTCTCCTCAAACCACCCTGATTTAGCAGGTCTAGAAAAAGATTAAAACTTGTATTTCTCGGGGCTGGAGAGATGGCTCAGTGGTTAAGAGCACTGCCTGTTCTTCCAAAGGTCCTGAGTTCAATTCCCAGCAACCGCATGGTGGCTCACAACCATCTGTAATGAGATCTGGCACCCTCTTCTGGCCTGTAGGCATACAGACAGAACATTGTATACTAAATAAATAAATATTTAAAAAAAAAAAACAAAAAAAAAAAACAAAAAACTTGTATTTCTCATGACAGGTAATTCTGAGGCCCAGGAAAGTCTGTGAACCACTGATTCAGTACATCCCCTGCACCTGACTGCCCACAGATTGCTCTTAGTATCTTCACAAAGTTTCTGGTTAAGGGATTAATAATTAATGAGACCTTATGATTTCATTAAACATCAAAACTTTCTAAACCCAAATCAGTTTTCAGTTAGCATGGAGAAGAAATTGGGAAGGAAAGATGGGGAAAGAGCCCATCAGACCAAAGGGATGCCCCCTGGGGTGTCTCGCCACCTCAGGCACAGGATTGGTAAACCATGAGTCAGTGTATTAAATACCCAACAATGTCTGAAACTCCAAGTGCTGAGAGGAAAAGAGGCTACAGAATCAAAATCACGTGACTATATGTACACAAAAAGAACTTAACTAACTTGTTGTCAAACCCTAAGAATGAATCCTTTCATAGGAACACATTCATACACTCATTTTATTTAAAAGGTATTTCATTTTTGTTTCCAAGACAGGGTTTCTCTGTAGCTTTGGAGCCTGTCCTGGAACTAGCTCTTATAGACCATGCTAGCCTCAAACTCACAGAGATCTGCCTGCCTCTGCCTCCCCAGCGCTGGGATTAAAGGAGTGTGCCACCACCGCCAGGCTTAAAAGGTCTGTCTAAGAGTAAAGGGGTTATAGAGGAAAGCTACAATGGTAGTCAGCTCGTTGTCATGATTCCCCCGCCCCACCATGATCTCCACTCCCTGCATCCATGCTCTTCTGTGGCCTCTCTCCCACACTATGTTGGAGTTATCTGTACAAGCAACATAATATAAGAATAACAATAACTGATATATTTTAAATAAGGTTCAGGGAACATTGTGGGAAAGAGAGTAGAACAATAAGAGACATAGGAAAGCATCTGCTGTGAAATAGTGCCTTCCGTGTAAGACGGGGAAGATGCACCCATGAAATCTCAACAATAAGGCCTGAGTTATTTAGAATAGTTTCATTTTTATATTGGGGTCTTGACACGGATCTGTGGTGAGGAGAAACTAAAACTTTGCACACTGGTGCTTGAGATAGTGTTGTGCCAATCAGAGATGATTTACAAATAATTTGTTCCAGACCAAGAAAACTTTAAAAAAAAGAATCTTAAATCTTAACTCAATGAGAAATCTTTTATAGCCAATATACAAGCGGTGCAGAACCCTGACAAAAAATAACTGGGCACAGAAATTTGTTTTGCAGTCACTGCTTGCCATTCTAGATCCTTCCCATGTTTGACTACAATCACATCTTCTTCCCTGAGGCACTTGGCTGACTTAAAATCACTACCAAAACAGGTTTTTAAGGAAGTATCTTGCCACTTCACTAGTCTGAATAGTATTAGCTGTAGAACAGGGAAACTCAATTTGCACAGACAACACAAAATAAGTCCACCTGCTGCCGGGACAGAGGGATCCACCCACAGTGTCACAGATTAGATGATGAAGATTCAACTGTCCTCAACCCTTCACTTCCAGGAAGACCAGATGTGGATAATCAGCCAGCCCACACAGGAGGAGGACACAGAAGCCAGTCCCGAAGCCAGCTTACCTCACTCCTAACCGCATTTCACAGTCACAGGGCCACCCAGTGACAACCCTAGCAGCCACCTCCGAGAGCAACTCCATACTATGTGGAGAGAACATGAATTACGTAGGTCGCATGAACTATGGTTAGTTAACCTAGCCACAACACTCATTCACGAAAGGAGTCAATACTTGATAACAGCTTAATGTTCCCCAAAAAATACTATTCGCAGAAATCAAGACTTTAAGGTACAAGAGCTGGGTAGAATTTCAGAATCTGGGAAGAATGTCAAGGTTCCCAGACATCTTTTTTGGAAGGAAAATGAATGCTAACAGGCCCTCGATATTAGGCTTTTTGAAAGAACAAGAAAGAAAGGTAAGGGGCTTTTTTTTTCAAAGTGGGTGCACATAAGATAAATGTATGATATTCTGCCCTGACCCCAATATAACAGACACAATTAGATAGCATCGCAAGTTTTAGGCCATCTAAGAAAATGCACTCATGACCGTTCCTTCGAGTAAATTTTAATGATCTTCTTCTTTTAATAATTGCTATGTTTCTAGCCTCCCAGTGGTTCAAGTGAATTATGATTAGGAGCTACTTATTATAGTTACAAGATACAGGAACGACAAAGAGAAAAATTCATAAATACAATTCATGTGACAAAAGTGGGCCAAAGCTTAGCCAACGTGCCTTTAGGAGCCCGATGAGAAGGATGTGATGTGTCAATGAGCATTTTCAAAGATCTGGCTTCCTTCACCTGATCATGGCCCCAGAACTCTGGTGGTCAGAGCATCAGTGCTCGGAAAGCACTCGGGTGTTTCTGAGAGCTCTCCTTTCTCTGAAATCATTACAACTGGATGCTCATGATATGGCCACATGGTGACCAACTAGCAAATGGGCCTGAGAGACAGACTCCAACCATCCAGCTCTGGATGGAGGCAAGGCAGCATTTGAGTGCTAAACCTGAGAAGTAAGTCGGTTTCACACACTTCCCTTCCAACCCTTAACTCTCTCCGACCAGAAAAAGGCAGTACTCACGGCGTTTCATGAAAGTGTATTCTAAGTATGAATGTGTTATTAACAAGCACATTCTGTGGTGTCACACAAATGCCAAAACAGGTTCTACTCCCAACCTCCAAGGCATTGGGAAGGCTAGGTTTGCATTTCAAATGAGACTAAGCTACAGGAAGTTGAGGAAACAGAAAATCCTATTTTCTCAGGGCCATTAGTCCTTAATCAAGTTCCTATTCTCCCTACTGTGTGTTGAAACTGAGAACACCCAAACTTCCAGAGAAGTATGAGACCCAGGGAGAAGATATGCAAGGAAAGTTGCTTTGGTACTCATCCGTTAGTGCCAGGGAATGAGTGGAATCGTGGTCAAGCGGTTCACAGGAGCAACATGGGATTCCCATCCTGTAGCTGGGAGCTTGCAGGAATATAACAAAAAGCAGGCTAACTTCTCCAATGAATTATTGACCTGTGATGAAGTAGAAAGGGCTTCCTGATATAGGATGCCCCTCTGTATGTTATGAATGTTTTATTACCATTGGTTAATAAAGAAGCTGCTTAAAACTAGAATTCAACAGCAATACTAATTCCAGAAAGCCCACAAACACATGGAAATTAAATAATGTTCACCTGAATCATTAATGGGTCAAGGAAGAAATTAAAGGCTTCCTAAAATTCAATGAAAATAACCACACAACATACCCAAATTTATGGGACACAATGAAAGCAGTGTTAAGATGAAAGTTCATAGCACTAAATGCCTACATAAAGAAGCTGGAAAAATCCCATACTAGTGAATTAACAGAACATTTGAAAACTTTAGACAAAAAGAAGCAAACTCACCCAAGAGAATTAGATAACAGGAAATAATCAAATTGAGAGCTGAAATCAACAAAATAGAAACAAAGAAAACAATACAAAGAATCAATGAGACAAGAAAAATCTACAAAACAGACAAACCTTCATCCAAACTAACCAAAAGGCAGAGAGAGAATATCCAAATGAACAAAATCAGAATATGACAACAGACATGGAGGAAATACAGAGAATCATCAAGTCATATTTCAAAAACCTGTACTCCACAAAATTGGAAAACTTAAAGGAAAAGGATAACTTTCTGGATAAATATCACTTATAAAATTAAATTGAGACCGTAAAAGCATATTAAACAGACCTATAACTGCCAAAGATATAGAAACAGTCATCAAAAGACTCCCAAACAAAAAAAAAAAAAGCCCAGTACCAGATGGTTTCAGCTCAAAATTCTACAAGATTTTCAAAGAAGAACTAATACCAATACTCCTCAAATCGTTCCACACACTAGAAACAGAAGGAACATTGCCAAACTCTTTTCATGAGGCTACAATTACTCTAATACCCAAACCACAGAAAGACATTACTAAGAAAGAAAATTACAGACCAGTCTCATTCCTGAACATTGATGCAAAAATACTGGCAAATCTAAGAATACATCAGAACCATCATCCACCATGATCAAGTCAGCTTTATCCCAGAGATGTAGGGATGGTTCAACATATGAAAATCTGTCAACGTAATCCATCATATAAACAAATTGAAAAATAAAAACCACATGATCATCTCATTAGATGCCAAAAAGTTTTCAACAAAATACAACATCCCTTCATGATAAAGGTCTTGGAGAGAGCAGGAATATAAGGAACATACCTAAACATAATAAAGACAACATACAGCAAGCCAATAGCCAATATCAAACTAAATGGAGAGAGACTCATAGTGATCCCACTGAAATCAGGAGCAAGGCAAGGCTGTCCACTCTGTCTATATCTATTTAGTATAGTTCTTGAGGTCCTAGTTAGAGCAATAAGACACTAAAAGGAGATCAAGAGGATACAAACCGGAAAAGAAGAAATCGAACTCTCACTATTTGCTGATGATATGATAGTTTACATAAGCGACCCAAAAAAAAATCTACCAAGGAACTTCTACAACTCATAAACACTTTCAGTAATGTAGCAGGATATAAGATTAACTCAGAAAAATCAGTAGCCCTCCTGTACACAGATGATAAATGGGCTGAGAAAGGAATCAAAGAAACATCACCCTTCACAATAGCCACAAATAGCATAAAATATCTTAGAGTAACTCTAACCAAACAAGTGGAAGACTTGTATGACAAGAACTATAATCTTTGAAGAAAGAAATTTAATAAGACATCAGAAAGTGGAAAGCTCTCCCATGCTCTTGGGTAAGTAGAATTAACATAGTAAAAATGGCAATCTTACCAAAAGCAATCTAAAGATTCAGAGCAATGCCCATCAAAATCTCAGCAAAATTCTTCACAGACCTCGAAAGAACAGTACTCAACTTCATATAGAAAAGCAAAAAACCCAGGCTAGCCAAAACCATCTTGTACAAAAAAAGAACTTTTGGAGGCATCATTATCCCTGACTTCAAACTCTATTACAGAGCTACAGTACTGAAAACAGCCTGATATTGACATAAAAACAGACAGGTGGACCAATGGATATTAATCCATACACCTTTGAACACCTGAGTTTTGACAAAGAAGCAAAAAACCTCAAATGGAAAAAAGAAAGCATATTTAACAAGTGGTGCTGGCATAAGTGGATATCAACACGTAGAAGAATGAAATAGATCCATATCTTTCACCATGCACAAAACTCAAGTTCAAATGGATTAAAGACCTCAACATAAAGCCAGCACCCTGAACCTCATAGAAAAGAAAGTGGGAAGTACACTTGAACGCATTGGCACAAGAGACAACTTCCTAAATATAACCCCCAGCAGCACAGACACTGAGAGAAACAATTAATAAATGGGACCTCCTAAAACTGAAACACTTCTATAAAGCAAAGGATACAGTCAACAAGACAAAATGGCAGCCTACAGAATGGGAAAAGATCTTCACCAACCCCACATCAGACAGAGGTCTGATCTCCAAAATATACAAAGAGCTCAAGAAATGTGTCATCAAAAAAAATAATCCAATAAAAAAATCGAGTACAGACCTAAATAGAGAACTCTCAACAGAGGAATCTAAAATGGCCTAAAGACACTTAAGGAAATGCTCAACATTTCTCTTAGTCATCAGAGAAATGCAAATCAAAACCACTCTGAGATTCTATCTTACACCTGTAAGAATGGCCAAGATCAAAAACACTGATGACAACTTATGCTGGAGAGGTTGTGGGGAAAAGGGAACACTTCTGCATTGCTGGTGGGAGTGCAAGCCAATACACCCTCTTTGGATATCAGTGTGGCAATTTCTGAGAAAATTAGGAAACAACCTTCCTCAAGACCAAGTAATACCATTCTTGGGTATATATCCAAAGGATGATCAATCGTACCACAAGGACATGTGCTCAACTATGTTTATAGCAGAATTGTTTGTCATAACCAGAACCTGGAAACAACCTAAATGTTCTTCGACTGAAGAATAGATAAGGGAAATGTGGTACATTTACACAATGGAGTACTACACAACAGAAAAAATAATGACATCTTGAATTTTGCAGGCAAATGGATGGAACTAGAAAACATTATTTTAAGTGAGGTAACCCAAACCCAGAAAGACAAGTATCACATGTACTCACTCATTGGTGGTTTTTAAAGATAAAACAAAGAAAACCAGCCTACAAATCACAATCCCAGAGAACCTAGACAACAATGAGGACCCTAAGAGAGACATACATAGATCTAATCTACATGGGAAACAGAAAAAGACAAGACCTCCTGAGTAAATTGGGAGCATGAGGACCGTGGGAGAGGGTTGAAGGGGAGGGGAGAGGCAAGGAGGGGAGCAGAGGAAAATGTAGAGCATAATAAAAATCTAAAAAAGAAAGGAAGGAAGGAAGGAAGGAAGGAAGGAAGGAAGGAAGGAAGGAAGGAGCTGCTTTGTGCCTATTGCAATGTAGAATAGAGCAAGGCAGGAATTCTAAGCAGAGATAGAGGAGAAAAGAAGACAAGAGTCAGAAAAACACCATGTATCTGCCAAAGGAGACAGATGCCTGAAACCTTATCTGTAAACCATAAGCCTCATGGTAAAACACAAAATAATGGAAATGTGTTAATTTAAGATGTAAGAGTTAGCTAATAAGAAGCCTAAGCTAATAGGCTGAGCAGTATTTTAATTAATATAAATTCTGTGTGGTTATTTTGGGTCTGAGCAGCCAGGCATGAACAAGCAGTCTCAGCCTACAGCTTCCCAAAGGGATGCTATATGCATATGACATTGGAACACACAAACAGATTGTATCATGAACATGGGAGAGTCAACACAAAAAAGATCTTCTAGACTGTGCCAAGGATAAAAAAACATGACGCCTATTGAGACAATGGCAAGTAGTTGGTGGAACTGTCACATTGCAAAGCACTTTGTGTGTCCTGAGTATTTTCCTGAGCTTTCTACAGAGGATGGATAGCAACAGATGACTGTGAAAAGAACTGCCAGAAGAGGATGAAGCAACTGGAAAGTAAAGTTAGACTCAAATTACCTTGGCACTGTAGGTAACAAGAAGCCACTAAATGATTATAAGCAGATTAACAAGATGATTGTATCTCAGTTTATGATGTGGTCTCAAGTAGCTGGGTGCTGACACTCTTCAAGAAAGGGAACCAGCTAATACGTGGCTCAAACTGACTGTATGGGACTTAACCAAAGCATGAGGATGGTGGGGAAATGGAATCATTCACAGATGGGACAGAAGTACAATGTGTGGCCAGGGGTGGAGAAACATGAAGACAGTCGAGACTAGTCAAGGGCTCCAACTGCCACCAAATTCTAAACCAGTCACTCACTAGCTCTTTGAACTTGGGCAACTTACTTACCTTCCCTTGGTAGCTTTCTCACCCGGAACTTGGAAGTACTAACAATGTAGGACAAGGGAGGGTAAATGAATTTACACCAGGGAAGTGCTCTGGATAGAGCCTGACTCAGACAAAGGGTTCCATTTGTATTGCTTCAGCAGCAGCAAGGTCTCCACAGAGACCCTTCGGCCAGAAAATAAGAGCTGTATAGAACACTTCCAAAAACAAGTTTCATGAGCTCACGCACAAGGAAGAGACGTGTTTCTTACAACAAGGGCCTGACACAAGAGTAGAGGAAAAAGCTACACAGGTTGGGATGAATATGTGAGACTGAGTTCAACTGAAGGAGCATGAAGGCAGCAGGTGAGGAAGACGTCATAGGTAAGTTCCAGGACAGGTGGGAAATCAAGGTCATGGCCACACCTAGGAATCAGGTCACCATCGGCAGAGCCTCAGGAAGGAGAGTCATTTCAGCCCAAGCATTGACATGGCTGCCTTGATGTAGGAGGGTCATCTGTCTATGTGCTACTTTCATTGGTTAATAAAGAAACTGCCTTGGCTTTTTGATAGGGCAGAATTTAGATAGGCAGAGTAGACTGAACAGAATGCTGGGAGAAAGAAAGCAGAGTCAGGCAGATGCCATGGAGCCAGCCGCCAGGTCAGACATGCTGAATCTTTCCCGGTAAGCCACCACCTCGTGGCTAATAATCTACACAGATTATTAGAAATGGGTTAATCAAGATGTGAGAGTTAGCCAATAAGAGGCTAGAACTAACGGGCTAGGCAGTATTTAAATGAATACAGTTTCCGTGTAATTATTTCAGGTAAAGCTAGCGGGAGCCATGCCGCAGCCCGCCGCTCCTATCACTACACTGCCTGGCACACATCTCACCTTCTTTTGGTAACCTCTGATGTGTACATATGTATACACTTGCATGCATGCACAAACATACACACATACACACATGCACACACAAATTTCTTGACGGAATTGTCTTCTTTGGAACTAAAGGCCAGAAGCCTTGATTTCTCCTGGACACAGGATGGGTACCAACTCCAAACCAGGCTAAACAGGCCCTTCTGCCCTTGAAGTCTTTCAGTAGTGGATGGTGGGAAGACTGGATGAAGCTGGAATTAACTGACACCAGCACTAGTGCCCAGAGGAGCTGTGAGGCAATTCCTGCCTCAAAACCTTCAGTACCACTCAGTCCCTGCCCTCTCTGCACGGTGAAATTCTACACAACTCCAGAAAAATTAACAGTAGCAAATCAGGTATGGTGGCACACATCCTTAATCCCTGAAGTCAAAAGGCAGAGGCAGGTGGATCTCTATGAGCTCAGGGCTAACCTAATCTACCTAGAGAATTCCAAGCCAACCAAAGCTAAATAGTGAGACCCTGTCTCCAAAGACAGACAGACAGACAATGCTTATTACAAGCCACCAAGATCTCTACTGCCCTAGATCCAAGCAATAATGAACTTGCTATGTGCATTCAGGCTACAGGTGCCAACGAGAAAGCTGCAGAAACCTAAAGGCTGGCACTCACTGCCTGCCAACAGAAGCCACAGCCTATGGTCAGCTGGGGATATGATTCCAGAACCAGCTCTCTCTTTTTCACTGC
Source organism: Microtus ochrogaster (assembly GCF_000317375.1). Taxonomy (NCBI): domain Eukaryota; kingdom Metazoa; phylum Chordata; class Mammalia; order Rodentia; family Cricetidae; genus Microtus; species Microtus ochrogaster. The sequence continues at coordinate 12,122,065 of NC_022009.1, read as the reverse complement.
AGACACTTGAAACCTAGTTGCATATCTTGTATTCAACAGAGTGTGTGGTCTGTGGTAATAGAAGTGGAATGTGACCCAGATTTTTGTACTTATGTCAATCATTTTAGTAATCCTTTTTCCTTTAGCTTTATAGACACCTAGAAAGAGCACTTTGGGGGGAAATGAGTTCTCCCTTCTGAACACAGTTTCACCCTGGGGGGATTCACTAACTGATTTTACTCATCAGCATCTTACCACTGATGTTAAGAATAAAAGAACCTTCTCAAACGAGCCCATCCATCCCTCTGCGCTGAGCCCAGAAGCCCCTTTTGGATTTCATTCCCCTGGGATGAGGCTTCCACACAGCAGGCCTTCCAGCACTGCTTACAGTAAAATCTATTCTCCAGTGGGATCTCTTGTTCACCAGCCCGGTCTCCTGACTCTTTCAAGTTCCCTGTGAGAGTGGTTGCAATGTTCCCAGTGTTACACCTGAAATAGACAAAGGCATTCTTCCCCTTATGGAAGCTTTGTGCCTTTCAAAATTTATTCGCTCCACGAGCCCATACTGAGCACCTTCCATGTGTTAGAAACAAATGTAGGCAGATTGATACATCCCTGGGGGGAGGTGAATGGTATTCCTTTGGTATCCCTTGCCTAGCAGAACACCTGGCATGAAAAGAGACCAAGAAAGAGTTTTTATTGGCAAAAGAATGATTTGCCCCACTAGCAACTATGGCAAAGGACCTTCTAGTGAACTAGCCTAAGAAAACAGACAGTGGGTGTGTAGAGTAGGCCCACGGAGTCAAAGTGCCTGGACCAGAAGCCCAGCTGTACCCTTCTGATGAGGTCATCTTAAATTAATGAGAGCATCTCAGAAGACCTCAGGCTTCCTCTGCAGAAAGGGATTAGTAACACCTGCTTCACAACATTATTAAAAGAATATTAAATGTAAAAATGCATAGAAATCATTTGCACAGCACTCAGTGCCCAGTATTTAATAAATGTGGCTTTAGCATATAGAAATGCTATAATACCAAAGTCTGGTATGCAAAAACTATAACTTATTTCTTATAATTGAACATATCTTCTAACTTTCAGCTCTATTCTGTCCAATATGAAAAATAAACCTCAGTTAGATATTAAATTGTCTACTTTGCTGTTCTTGCCTCTTCAGAATGTATTTCCTGTCCCATTCCCTGACAATAGGTGGTTCTTTCTTGAAAGGCTCCCTGGAGCTAGGTGTTGGCACTCTGTAAGCGTAAACAGGCCACCCCACATCTTTCCAACACATCCTCCTGAACCAGTGAAAGACCCGTTCAGGTCTAGAATATCCAATCAAGGTGTTCGATCCTCCAATTACAAGGAAACACAGGCGTTCTTAAAGTGTTAGCATATGAACTAGTCACACAGAGATCTTTGGCCACTCCAAGCTGCTGATTCTACACGCAACATCATGGTAACAACTGAGTTTCTTTCATGAGGTCTGCGGCCTTCTTCAACCTCATACAGGATGCTCTGCTTGGATCCTTTCCACTCCCATGGTCCTAGATGGAACAGGTGGAGAGAACTAGATCCCAGTCACTCCAGGTCTTGGCTTCAGAAGTCAGGGAACACAGAAGTGGGTGGGGACTTCTCGGGTTCTTTTCCCTTGCTAGTCTCCTGTTTTCTGCTCTGTATCTGTATCTACTCAGGAGACTAGAAGTGGGCATAGGGAATGACTGAGAAGAACCCCACGTGCAGCTTGGGCACCCCTCATCTGAAAACCCCAAACCTGAAAGATTCTGAAATTCAAAGGACTTTCTCATTGAGGGTGTTTAATCAGTGGTATATTCAAACGTCCCCAGACTCAAGGATCCTGAAATTGGAACCATCTGGCCCTTAAGCACCATGTGGGCTATTTAACCTGTGCTGGGAACTGTTCTGACGAGCCACGCTCACTTCTGTTTTCGTGGCATTCTTCTAGGCTGCTCTCAGAAGCAAGGCACTGGAGCATTTTCTTCCGACAGGTCCTCTGGGGGTAACCAGTAGATGGGGTGGACAGAGAAAGGACAAAAATGACATCAATCATGCTGTCAGTGCCTGACATTTTTGGGGCAGATACAGAGCAGAGCTTCAGACATCTTCTCTAGCGGAGATGTACTTGGAAACGTCACTGGGTATCAAAGGCAGCCCCAACACAGGTGGTGTCCGGACTTTCAAGAAAGCCCAGCAGGCCTAAAGGAGGAGAGGAGACTTCAGAAAGTGAAGCTTCTGCCGGGCGATGGTGGCGCATGCCTTTAATCCCAGCACTTGGGAGGCAGAGGCAGGCGGATCTCTGTGAGTTCGAGACCAG
>NC_022009.1:12112353-12117379 GCF_000317375.1 Microtus ochrogaster | reverse complement strand
AAAAAAAAAAAAAAAAAAAAAAAAAAAAAGTGAAGCTTCCTGAGGCTAACACCAGTCCCCATCCCAGTGCACCTATGAGTTCAAGGATGTATCTGCCTTTGCCAGCCTCCCTGTCTAGTAGGTCCTGGATGGTCCTCAGTGGTGTCTTGACTTGGGGAACAAATCAGCTCTGTGCTCTTTTGCTATTCACCAACTCCCTCAATACCACATTCCAGGATTGAGAATTTATTTGCTGTTAATTTTTTTCATCTACAGATGGCTTCATAAAAGCCATTCTCCTTATTTCCAACAAAGTCCAAGTGGTAGCTAGATCGTCGTGTAAGATGCAAATTAGGTTATGCAGGTGGTGTGAAACAACAGCAGGCATCAAGAACCACGGATGAGGGGTGGAACCCATATCAACATCAAGTGCTGGCTGGTGAAGGCACAGCTTCCCTGCCTGTTCTCCTGAAGACGGACTCCTGCCTGTAAGCAGGGGAAGAGAACTCCAGACACAGCAAGCACTCTGCGACTCCTCTTCACCTCCCTTTGTATCCATGCCCTAACGAGGAGGTAAGGAAACTTTTTCTACTGAGGGTCAACTAGTAAATATTTTCAGCTTTGCAAGCCATATGGTGTCTGTTGCTGCTACTCAGTTCTGCCAGTGAGCTCAGAAAGCAGCCACAGACGATACGTAAACGAATGGGCATGGCTGCATTCCAATAAAACTTTATTTATAGACATGGAATTTTATTTCCACATAATGCTCACGTGTCATGAAACAGCCTTCCTTCAGTTCTTTTTCAACAAGATAAAAGTATAAAAGTTATTCTTTGCTCTAAAGTCAGACACAAAGCAGGTGAGGGACTGGGTTTGGCACAATTCATGATTTATTAGCCTATCCCTTTGGCCATCAGAGACTGGAAATACAAATCTCCATTCTTGCAAACACCTGCATCCCAAGTAAGACAGAAGGGAAAGCTGTATTAATCTACCTCTTTGTGTATGTGATATGGATGAGGAGCTGGAGTTTACATAGTTCCTTGCAAATAATACAAATATACAAGATGAATATCTAAACACCATAAAGCAACTCATCCTGGACCAGTCATGTTCAGCCACCACAGACCACATACTACAATGGTTCTATAAGGTCATGTGGAGCTGAAAAGTTCCTGTCCTCTAATGATGTAAAAAGCCATCCTAACAGCAAGAAGGAAGACATTGTTGGGGCGTTTGTGGAGAGGTTGGTGGATGCAAACCTACTTCTTGGACAGGTCTGTCAAACCATGGCACAAACAATTGTAGGGGAGACACAAAATGATGATGTAACAAATGTCTGAGTCACTATGAATAAGGGGTTAAATTTGGAAGACCTAGCTGAGCGTCACAGAGCTAGACACTAGAGGATCCCACCGGGCCCAATGGCTGGATATCTCCAAGATGTACAGGACAGAGGACAAAGAGCAATCTGAAGTAAGGACAAGGTATCTCGGGGCAGATAGGATAGTAGCCAGCTACATTATCCCCATCTGCACTGCAAGATCAGAAACAAAGCTTCAGATTAACTTATTCTTTTGAGAAGGAAAATTTTCCAAATTTGATAATACCTAAGAAAATGAAGAAGAAAGGGGACTTATTTTAAAGTGGTAAAATTAAATATTTTTTTACATTGAGTGCAAATAAATACCCAAAAATTCAAATGAAGTCAGTAGTAGCAGTGCTAAAGTAACAATGTAACATAATGGCTGTTTAGAAGCAGTGGTGACAGTCATAGGATACAGTGGGACAATGCATGCTGGCTGTGGTCCTCACAGTAGACTGAAGCTAGTATTCCTTGAGTACTTCCTATTTGTCAGACTTTGTTCCAAACATTTTACATAAAATTGTTAACTTAAGCTTTATAAACAATCCTACAGTAGAAGACTATATCCCTGTCTTAAGGATAAGAACATTTAGGTGCACACATCAAACCTGCAGGAACAAGAAAGGAATTTAATGAATACTTCTGATTGCGCAAATGGGCACATTAGTGAACCCAAAATAAGAAGTGGCTCCCACACTTAAGTCAGTAAGGTGGGAGAATCCCACACTTCCCGAAGGCTTGTGGGTATATTCAGAATCTGGAAAGCAGAGGGAACCTCCGTCAGAGGAGGAACCTTAAAAATGCATAAGACAACAGAGGCCGAAAGATAAAAAGGTCCTGGCAGAGGGGAACACACTAGGTTGTCATAGACCTACTTTTCCTCGTCAGTTCTTCTCTCTCGGCACAGGGCTTCCCAGTGGGCTTGCACACTCTTCTCAAAGCTTTCAAGATGAGCTTTCTAGAACCAGTGTCCATCCTGGGCTACACTAGGCCAGCAACGCTGAAAGGGAGGCAGCCCATAGGGAAGGAATGTCATCGACGACCTGGTCTGATGCCACCAGCCTGTTCCCAGCTACTCAGAAGGATGGGGGTGGGAGCAATTGTGAGTCTGGGGCCACCCTATGCTGCATAGTAAGCTCTAGGCTAGCCTAGACTACAAGGCAAGATATCAAGAGGGAAAAAAATGAAAGAAAATAAAAGAAGGTATATCCAGTTGGAGCAATGATATGAAAGAGTATTGGACCCACAGCTCCTCCTAGACAAGCCACTGCCCCACCCCCACTCCCAGCATGCTACGGCCTGTCTCCTGATTGATTTGATGCCATGTTATTTGAATGTTTTTTCTTTATGCAAACATCCTTTTAAAAATACTTTAAGTTTTAAAAACATAGTGGTTTCCCCTTTATCCACAGAGATGATTTCATAGCCTCAATCAGGAAATGAACTGAACTGATTCTTCAGTGTCCCCAGAACCTGAGCTTCCTCTATGACAAGAGGAGCCTTGGGCCTGAGAGCATCGTGCCACCTAGTGGCACACTCGCTCTTTCACGAGCCTCCCTCCATCTGAGATGAGGGGACCCAGCCATCAGTTAAATTATTCCATCTCACAGCCTATGAATTTCAATAAATATACCATCTGTTCACCTTCTGTGTGGGAGTTCAATCATCTTGTTGGCAGCAGTATTATTCTGCAGCAATTACCTATGTCTTTATCACCCCTCATTCAGCTGTGCCAGCCTGCTCTGTGCAACCAGCACTTTCTATAGATAGGACAGTCTCTGAGGCTGGGACACAGGAAAAAATATCTACACCTCATGAAGAGGGGGCTGAAGGCAGGGGCATGAGGGAGGGAACCTTCAACCTTTGGAAAACCAGAGCCTTGCCTACGAGCCGGGTGGCACAGCTGAGCAGACTTCAAGACTTGCTGGCAGGTTTAGGTTTGTCCAAAAAACAACGTTAGGAAAGGAGGAAGGCCGCCCAGAGGATGAGTCATAGCTATGAGACACGGGGTCAGGTGACATGGCTCCAGCCCCAGCTCTGCCACTAGCCAGCTGTGTGACTCTGCACATGCATGGAGCCTCTCGGGCTTCAGTTTCCCTTCCTGGAAAAGTGAGAGGTTGGAACAGATGATGCCTAGACTCTCTTTTAGCTCTGGATTTACAAGACTCTAGCGGACAGAGGATGGCACCTGCGGCACAGCGCATGCTCAGGTGTAAAACAAACTCTTGGAGCTTCACTGAATGGCTATGTAAAATGTCAGCTGACAACAGAAAATGTCACACCGCCAAACTAGCTTGTGTACCTTTGAAATCCAGCTCATATTAATGGCAGTTCCTTGCATGGTATATAAAACATAGAAACAAAGGACCAGGAACACTGGTTTCCTCAACGTTATGCTTAGGAAATGGAGAGACTTGCGCTGAAAGTCTATGTTGTCAGAAAGTTTGATATCAAAAGGCTTCTTGAAAAAGCAGAGTTTCAGAACCAGGTCTAGATCCAAAGGAAGAATGAAAGGCGCTTCAGAGGAATAACTCTGTGTGAGGGGATGTGGGGGATGTGGGAGGATGTGGGGGTGGTGGTATATTTGTGTGTATGGTATGTGAGTGTGGTGTGGGGGTGTATGTGGGGATGTGGGGGTAGGTGGGAAGATATGGGGGGGGGGGTTATATGTGTGTCTGTCTTGTATTCCCAGAGTCAGCCAGGCCAGCTCCAACAGCTTGCTGTCTTGCTGTTTTGTACATGTTCCCATGATCTGACTCCTTTCCTAACAGTGCCCTGCACTCCCTGAGTCATGTTTAAGCTCTTCCTGAGTATCGACCACCACCAAAGTTCCCAGCGTCCTCTATAGCTGGATTAGGAGCAAGGGCCCAGGTTCTGGCTAAGGTGCTGTGCACAGGAATTCTGCATGCCACCTGAGAGTAAAGAGTCAGCTTTTTTCTCCTCTTTCCCTCCCATCCATGAATCCAGAAGTGAAGAGTTGAGAGCAGGGACCAAAAGACCACATCAGAAATATGCCTCAAACCCTGCCACTGAGAGAAGCATTGGGGAAGGTAGACTCACCTACACTAAGCTGTGGGAAATCAAGAGAGAAATGATTTTATGTTCTCTGGAGATGTGGGGTCACTGTTATAGCACTAGCAATCAGAAATCTGACCAATAGGCACAACAAAAGCACCTGCCTGTACCCAATCCTTTCTCTTCTGAATCCATCACCTAAACCCCCTTCTCTAGCCAATTATGTCTTTCCTAAACTTAAATATGCATGCTGACAAAAGAATACTATTCCCGTCTTCAGCTTCCGGCCTGACAGTGTATTTCAGCCCCGACTGGGCCATGTGAAGGGCAACTCTGGGTATTTTGAATGAAACTATTGTGAAAGAGAAACTCTTTTTTTTCTGTGGAAAAGGCCAAGCTAGGCAGCAGGAAAGTCAGCATGGTAGGGGATCTACACTAGGACATGCTCAGCCTGAAACAAAACATGGTGAGAAGTGAGGAGGGGGGCAGATGGGCAGCTATCACGGAGCAGAAGCAGGGAGGAAATGCAAGCCGGGAGACCAAGGATGGGCAGCAGAGCAGATGAGCAAGGAGAGGAAGAAGAGTAAAGGCTGCGAAGTATGGAGAATGCAGGCAGGAAGTAGGAGTAGCAGGCAGGAAGTAGGAGTAGCAGGCAGGAAGTAGGAG
>NC_022009.1:12087911-12111733 GCF_000317375.1 Microtus ochrogaster | reverse complement strand
AGCAGGCAGGAAGTAGGAGTAGCAGGCAGGAAGTAGGAGTAGCAGGCAGAAAGTAGGAGAAGCAGGCAGAGGAGATAGAGAAGCAAAGATGGAAGAGGAAAAAGGGGGAAATAAATAATGGGATCACAGAGAAATCACACGCAGCATGACAAGAGAGATGGACAGGGGAAGAGAATGGAGAGGGCAAAGTTGGGACAGAGACAAAAAGGCCAAGACAAAGACGAGGGAGACGAAGGGAGGGAGAATGGATGATGGGACATGGGAGGTTGAGAAAGGGCAATAATGCAGAAAGAAAGACTGAAAGAGGGAAAGAAGGACGGGAAGGAGGGAGCTAGGCAAGTGAGACCCATGTCAGCATCCTCAGGTCCAGCCACACTGAGTCCACCTTGCACCCAGACATCTCTGTTAGATGAGATGACAGACACCTTCACATTTATGCATTTGATTTGGGGCCCTGACACAGTGACAGGCTCAGAAAGCTGCAGTTGAAATCATCCTGCAGGAGCTAAGCATCGGCTGAAGCTCAGTCATGAGTCTCCATGATGTCCCATTCTCAATAGCAGTAGCAAGAAAGAGATGACAGGCTTGGATTTCCTCAGCTTTTCTACAAAAGAAAAAAAAAGAACTCTAAAAGAATGTATGGTAGAAACCTGCTAGTGACAAAACACAAACACAGCTCCCTAAAACGAAGGCATGAACTGGTCGCCTTCTAACAAACTGATCATCTTCAATGTTCGGGGCAATTTTGAACCTTACCATTCTTGTTTTTCCAAACTCTCTTCATCCATGTTAATCTAGCCTGGGATCACATGCTGTGTGTTTTCTAGCTTGATTCTTCCCTCGCTCCCTCTCCCTAGTCTAAAACTTGTTCCATCTGTCTCAGTTTGTGCACAATCATTTAGAATTCTGTAAGTGTCCCGAGTGTCAGTATGCCAGCCCCAAAGGGCTCTCGGCAAAGCAGTGGCAGCCGCCGGGGCACATTAGCGGATCCCACAGGCCACCAGCCGAAGCCTACGCTGCTCAAAAGTGAGTCAACAGTCAGCTGAAGCTCATTGCTTTGAGTCTCCCTGTAGCCACATTTCCCAATAGCAGCAGCAAGAGACAATTGGCTTGAAACTGAATCAATGCTCAAATGCTCAAAAGTGGGGGCCTGGGGGAGAGGAGAGAGAGATGGATGCTGAGATTTTGTTTATGCCTGTGAGCATGCGCTTGTACATACACATCCAGTGTGGAAGCGGAAGGCAAATTAAAGGATCCAGTCTTCAATCTCTCATCAGAGAATAAACCGTTCTGCCTTATTCTAAGACCAGAATAAAAATAAAGTGATTCACAGAATTTTAAAAGGCAAAAAAAGAAAGAAAGAAAAGAAAAAGAAAAAAGCAGCTAAACATGTGGGGAGGGGCAGCTTCCCCTCCTTTCAGTGAACGAGGCTGAACTGGAGTCTGCCCACTGGGGACTTGGTTGATTTCCACAGTATATTTCATACCCGTTCAACCCAAATGATATAGTTGACATGGGGCGCAAAGTCTTTCTGGGAGTACAACAAGCTGGAGGCATGCTAATTTCTTCCTCCAGCAGCCAGCACGCCTCCACTCAGGAAGCCAGTCCTCCTCATTCATCCAGCACCGCTGTTCCACACAGTCCCAGAAGCGTGCTTTTTCTGTTCCTCTTATGCATAATTTACTAACTTACACAATTCTTGTCGACAGTGGCCTCAGGTTTTCACATTTTAGTGAGACTCAAGATTCCATAAAAATCTGGATCTATATAAAAGGGCCTTGTAGACAAAGAGCTGTGGTTTTCTGTTTGTCTTTTCCCTCGAAAGAAACAAAAATTGGAATCATTCTAGAAGGTGAAGTTTAAGTGGTGTCTGTAGTGAGGACTAGCTTTAGGAACCCCCAGCTTCCTTGCTGCACCTCGAAACCATTCTACTGGCCCCAAAAGGCAAATGTAGCCCCTCCACTTTGGAAAAGACAATGGGCTTGGGTCCTTGTCCCTCTTGCCAACCTGCGATGTAAGGTGGGCAGTCTGCGAGGGCCAAGCACCGTCTAGAGCACTCCTGTGGTCTGCCCACATCCACAGCTCTAGCAGCTGCCTCAGACTTCCTTTATCTCGCGTGGCCATCTTTCCCTAGCTCTCCGCATGTTAACTACATGCAACCCGGAGCCCCAGCCTCTCTCACCCTCTTTATTGCCACCAGAGGTGCCCAGTCTCGGGACATTGAAACCAAACTGGGTGTAAGGAGGGAAGCAACATTCCACCGCCTCCTCCTGCTCTTTCTTCGCTTGAAAACCACACTCACCCACTGGTGGTGTGTCTGAGTTGTACGTTCCAGGAGGCTGGCATAGACTGACTCTTTGGGCCAAAACCTTGATGAGGCTCGTGAGTCCTCTGTCTGACTAGGTCTGCCCCTGGTGGAAGGTGAAAAGAGCAAAATAGGTGAAGGCTTTAGGCTGTGAGTGGTTGAGTGTGTTTACCCCGTCCTAAGTGATTATTTATTGAATACTAAACTCCGATATCCTAAAGGACTCAACCATGGTCTCAGTTAGTTTCCTGCAATCTCACCAATAATAATAACAGCTCTGCAGAAAAGAAATCAGTCCTCACAAAAGCATTCTATGAGAAGTCATGTTCTTCATACGTTTTCTAGATTTACTTGTTTGTATTTAGCTGTGCATGTGCATGTGTTTGCGAGTATTCAGAGACTAAAAGAGGGTGTGGGGTCCCCTGGAGTTACAGGCAGTTGTGAGTCAGCCAACACAGGCTCTGGGAACCAAACCTAAGTCCTCTGCAAGGACAGCAAATGGTCTTAACTACCGGGCATTTCTCTAGCCCCCCCCCCCAGCCCATTTTATAGATAAAGAAATAGAAGCATTGTTAAGTGAATTTACTCACGCAAGAGCCTACAGCAAAGAGCTAGCTAGCCAAGTTCTTAAGCCACAGGTCTGGTTAAAGAGCCCACGAGCTTACTCTCCATGCCCCTGTCACCTCCCTGTGCCCACTTAGAACTGTGTAATCACTTACACAATGTTAGACAGAAAAAGAAACTCCAATGACAATTTCTGTCCAAACAGCACCCAGGAGGAAAACAAGGTAGGTGTGACCCAGACAAAAATCAGTAGAGAGTATTTTGCCCAATTTTTTTTTTTTTTACAAAAGAAATCATTTCATTATGTTTATGGCCCTAAGGCAAAAGAGGACAAATTGGCTTTCTTGCCTGTAGCCTTCTGGGTTTTAGTGGGCCCAAGGGAGAGAAATCTGCTGGAGACTTTTCGATGTTATACAGAGGCACCGATCACAAGTATTGATTTTTCTGCCCTACAAACAGTAGGAAGAGTGACTTCATCCCCCAGTCACCCTAACAGATCTTGACACAGAAGGAACGGAGCCTTTGCACTCCAGAAAAGCAATTATTTTCTGTGAAAAAAAAATAATAATAAAAGCCCAGGCAATGTCTTGGACATAATGAAGCCACCTATTCATCCTGCCCTTTCTCCCCTGCTAGTTCTGGAAGCAGGACAATAGTCACACCGCATTGCTCTCAGATATAAAAACGGTGCATGGAATCAAAGAGACAAAGAACCTGTGGACCATGCCCTTCAACTGGTCAGGTTTTCCCGTAAGCAACTGCTTAGGACATCAGCCAATGGAAGAGAGAAGCTGCTTGTCTTTGTGTTTTAAAAAAGCTGCTTAACCCTTGTGTTTAGATTCCCATCTTATTATCACTGACTGAAGTACAGAGTCATTTAGTAATGGCAGAAGGCATGGCTTCAGCTGAAATCTGTGTTTACAAAAGGAAGTGAGGCAAGATGAGGTGACAGGTTTGGGGAGAGGGGTGTTCAGGTGCACGGGTGTGCATGTGGGTATGCACGCCACGGGACAACCTTGGGTATCACCCTCACCTGGACTGGTTTGCTTTTGTTTTGTTCTGCTTTTTCTTTAGGCAAGATTCCTCACTGGCCTTGAGATCACCAAGTAGGCTAGGCTAGCTGGCTAAGAAGCCCCAGGAATCTGCCTATCTCTGCTCTCCTAGCAGTGAAATTATAAGAATATGTCATTGTCCTGGTTTTGGTAGAGTTAATGGCAGGTTTTGTTTTGTTTTTAATATGGGTGCTGGGGAGTCAAATTCAGTCCTCACCATGCAAACTGTGCTGTCTTCCCAGACCTGAGGTTAACTTTGTAAACCATCTTTAACATTAGCAAAGGGAGTTTCAGGGGTTTTCCTTTTAATACTTTTACAAGACTTTCTATTGATTAATTGCAAGGTAGATAGATCATCATCTCACCTAATTACCTATGGTTATACACTTCCTTCTAATAGTTGTTCAGATCTGCCCGTTATTACTAGAAGACTTCAGGTTTCAGTCTGAAGAAAAGCTAAGGGTGACGGCCAGGCAGGGCTGTGCATGTTTTTAGCATTCCTTAATCCCAGCAGAGGCAGCCAGGTCTCTGTCAGTTCAAGGCTAGTTGAATCCACATAGCAAATTTCAGGCCTGCCAGAGCTACACAGTGAGACCCTGTCTCAAAGAAAAAGGAGGAAAAGGAGAAGGGAAGGTGGAAGAGGAAGAAAAAGAGAAGAGGAGGAGGAGAGAAGAAAAAATAAGGGCAGAAAGAGAAAGGCACTTGATAGGTCAGTGAGTATAAAAGGAATGGTTGTTTTGCAGAATTAGAAAAATGGTAGTCCTTCAATAGTACAGCAATATGCTACACTGCTCAAACTTACACTGTCTACTTTATATTTGGGGTATGCTATATGGGATAACATTTGCAATGGTTAATACTGAGTGTCAACTTGATAGGCTCTAAAATAACTAGTAAACAAAGCTCCTGGCATATCTACATAGCAGAGTTACTAGACTGGGTTATCTGAGGTGGGAAGCCCTACCCTAAATGCAGGTGGCACCATGACATGGCCTGGATCTGACAGAGTACAGTAAGGAAGAGCTAAGAACCAGTTTCATTGCTCTCCGCTTCCTACTGCTGATGCAATGAGATGTGCTGTCTCAAGCTCTACCGCATGGCTTCCTCACCATAATGGACCATCCCCTCACACTGTGAGCTAAAGTAAGCCCTTTCCTCCTTGCGTTATTTTCCCCAGATATGCTAGCATATCACAGCAACAAGAAAAGTAACTAGTACAGAGGTGTGGTGGTTTGTAAGAAAATGGTCCCCAAAGGGAGCGGCACTATTCTGAGGTATGGCCTTGTTGGAGTAGATGTGGTCTTATTGACAGAAATGTGTCACTGGGGAGGAGGGGCTTTGAGGTCTCCTATGCTCAAGCTACACCAGTGAGACAGTTCATTTCCTGTTGCTGCAGCTCAAGATAAATTAACACCCAGATCCTTCTCTAGCACCATGTCGCCTGCATGTGCCATGTCCCACAGTGAAGATAATGGACTAAAGCTCTGAAACGGTAAGCCAGCCCCAATTAAATGTCTTCTTTTATAAGAGTTGCTGTGGTCATGGTGTCTCTTCATAGCAACAGAAACCCTAACTAAGACAAGAAGGTTATATGATTAAATTTTTATTTTAAAAAGAACCTACATGACTAATATAAAAGCCAACTGGAATAAAGTTATACTAGAGTTCAAAATCAAAAGGGTCCATAAGTTGTTGCAGTCATTCAATGAGGTGCCTTAGCAGAAGAGTGAAAATAGAGAGGGGGAAAGTGAGTGGATTTGGAAAACGTTGGTCCATGGTGTGATTAAGTACTAGTGACAGGATTGGATGAGGAAGAGTAAGGAGTGGGGTTTCTGTCTTATAGATTGTACAAGTATATGCTGGAAGTGAGAACATTGTTGGAGCATGGTTTGTAGAGTAAGATAAATTTGCAATAGCAAGTAGGGGAAGGAAGTGACGGATGCTCATCATTGCCCATGAGACTCAGCTCATCTTATGACTCTTATTATATGAGTCTTAAGACTCATCGCTTATCTACTGGCTGCCAGGCTAGCTGTTAGAATGATGAAAATACTGCAACTTAAGTTTATATGGAAGGGAGGACATCAAACAGATAGAAAACTGAAGGTCCTGAAAATGAGGCATTTAAAGGTTGGCCGGGTCCAATTTCATCAGATGATTCTAACGTACAGAGAGAATAATCAGCGGTGATGTTTATTGGAGATAGCCACGTGACAGTGGTTATCATCTTGACAAGAGTTGCTTCAATGAAATACTGAGAACAGAAGCCACATAAGATGGATTGAAAAGAAAACTATAAAGGGAAGAAGAGTGGACGGAAACTATAGAACACTTGCTCAAAGTGTGTCACTGAGAAGAACAACGAAGTAGCCAAAGGCAAGAAAGTGACACTAAGTCAAGGGAGAGTCTAATAAGGTGTGTGACAACGGCAATACTTGGATGTTTCTCAGAGGACGCCAGAGAAGAGGGGAGAACTTAAGATGTTGACAAAGAAGGCTTTATGTAAGCCCCATCAACATGGCAAGAAAACATATTAAAGGCAAAAATATGATTCTTTGGGGAGGTTCTGATGGAGGGAGGACACGAGTCAAGTTGTTGTTTGTTTTGAAAGGGATTTTTAAAGCAGAAGCATTAGGAAGGGGGAACAAGGCATGGTATTTTAATGTTTTTGTTTAGATGTGATAACAGCTTACAAAAGAAACTGAAAGGTTTAGAAACTATTCAAAGGAAAAGTTCATGAAGGGGTTGCCTATAAGAACAATATGAAACCAATCGCACAAAAATGAAAAACTAGAAGACATGATTTTTAATAACATAGCATTCAAAGTAAACAAAAAGTGTAATATCTAAAAAGTATTCAGTCCATTTGGCCTGGATACATAAAATGGTGACATTTCAGTGCAAGATATTAAACGAGAACTAATAAGCAGTAAGTATTCATGAATAAGATTTGATTATACAAGCCAGTTCCCCCTGAGTTCATCTTACCAACACTATAATGGGATATTGTAGAATGTGACACACTGATCCTAAAATGCATATGAAAGAGTAAAGGGCCAAGGAAAGCCAATCACATACAGAGAAGAAGATAAGAGGAATAATCCTGTCTGTGTATCAGGCCTTACTACCAAGCTACATAATTAGAACAGAACTGGGAAAGGCTAGTGTTAGCACAGGAATTAAGACTATATAGTCCAAAAAGAGACTGTCGCATGAAACTCAGTTGCACAAGGAGCACTAGTTGCTCATGATTGTGTCAGGCCAACAAACATAAGCCATCACTGAACGGAGCTGCTGAAGGTGTGTGCTTGGTTATCTGTAGGGGAGCTGGAAGAGAACAAACAGAAACAGCCTTTGATGGGAACACAGACATGCTGTCGACAAATAGAAGTGAGAAATAAATACAGATAAAAATATAGGAGGGTTATTAGAGTTGATGGTGGGTATTTAGCCTGCCTTACTACTTTTATTTTTGCAATAAATTTTGGGACTATATCATCAGTTGAGACCAAGAAGCTGGGATTAGAGAAGACAGAGTAATTGTTCTGACAAGCAAAGGAATAAATATAAATATACTGAGTCAGGGCAGCAAGATTGCAGGGGACTAGCTTTATGTCAGGAATTTATAGGTGAATGAACACACATGGATTTTATATTTGAAACATTTAGCCTCTTAAGTACTTAAGAAGTGAATCTACACTAAAAAGGAAAAAAGTGAGGTGAAAATGTGAGAATTGAGCCGGGTGAAGTGACACATGCCCTTAATCGCAGCACTTGGGATAGACGCAGGTGGATCTCTGTGAGTTTGAGGCCAGCCTGGTCTACAGAGGGAGTTCTAGCACAGTCAGGGCTACACAGAGAAACCCTGTCTCAAAAAAGCAAAACTAAAATGTGAGAACTTAGTGGATAAATTGGTCTGTGGGGTAACAGAACCACACAGGGCAAAGATGGGGTGAGCTGAACTGGCTCTTTAAACCAAAGATACCACTATCTTGGTTGATAAAAGGTAAAGGTCAAAGGACCATTGTGTAGGGCCACAAAATTATAGACCACATCATGTTTGTCAGTGTGAGACAATGTCTTACTGTACAACTCTCGCCAGCCTGGAACTTGTTATATAGAGCAGGCTGGCCTCAGACTCACAGAGATTCACCTGCCTCTGCCTCCCGAGTGCTGGGATCCAAGGTGCATGCCACCAGGTTGACCACGGTGTGCTGAGACTGATAAAATGGGAGAAACACGAGACAATGGTGAGAGAGACCTTTGTCAAGCTCTCAGTATTGACAGGAGCACAAAATGAAGCCATGCAGGAGTGCATGGCACGTTACTGGAAGGGGAAGAAGCCTCATTTCTGGGCAGCTATAACCTCTCCGCCATGCACTTTATTAACTTGGAGGTCAAGTACAAGAGAGAAGAAGCAAATCTCTCTTTTTGTTTTTTGATTAGAAAAAAAAAACAATACGAAAATTGCTCTGGCTGCTGGAGAGGCATCCTAAGAAGCAAAGCTAGCTAGTCTCTTCCTCAAACACTCAAGAGTATCCGTGGAGACAGACTCACACGAAGAAACCAAAGGAGGACCTAGAAACAAGGGCTGGGAGGGTAGCTCAGTAGCATGTGTGTTTAGCATAAAGCAAGCCCCGAATTCAATCCCCAGGACTGTATAAACCAGGCACAGTGGTTGACACCTGTAATTCCAGCACTCAGAGTATGGGGGCAGGAGAATCACAAATCCAAGGTCATTTTCACATACATAGTGAGTTCAGAGCCAGCTAGAGATATGTGAGACTCTATCAGAGAGAGGGGGGGGGGGAGGGAGAGAGAAACAATGGTGGGGTATCCCATGATGACTAGGGAACTGCTAATAGCTTCAGGTGGTGGCACTGAGTGAGATCTAGAGGTTCTGAGCCAGAATTCTAATCCTTGTAAGTAAGCAGTACATAGCACCTACGCTTGGTGCGCAGATACAGCCTCTAGATAAACCCTCTAAATAGCTCCTGGGTGTCACCCTGGGCACCTCCTGCCTGGTCATTCTGAGCCTTCCACTAAAGGTACAGCTAAAATCTTTCTAGCAACTCTTGGACTCATCCTTGTCTGCACACAAGGAAAGGAAGGTTAGAAGTTTATTTGGGATTCCAGGCTGATATGAAGGGAAGCAAGGGTGTGGCGAAAAAAAGACCGGAGAACCAAATTGTTTTAATGGTCCAGGTTTGTGCATGAAGCTAATTGAAATTTCTTACTTCTCAGACGAAAGTCTCTGGACCAGGCAAGCCACTGTGAGTGTTCCGAGTCTGTTGCAGGGGTGACTGTGTAGCCCCTGAGATTGATTTCACGCAGGGACAACTGAAAATCAGACCCATTAGTCTTCAGTCACATCCGTGCCTCTGGAAGGCATGCAAATCTGGGTGCCCTTTCATCATGCAACAAGTCTACATCTCAAAGTCCTTTAAAATGAGCCTGGTCTACAAGAGCTAGTTCCAGGACAGGCTCCAAAACCACAGAGAAACCCTGTCTCGGAAAAAAAAAAAAAAAAATGAGATTTCTGGACCAACTCTGATGTTCCCACAAAGGGACATTACATAACTGAGCAAAAATAAAGAGCCAAGAAATAACTGACTCTGGCTTGTGGGTTTCTAAAAGAATAAAAAAAAAGGCTGGGCATTGATCCCATTGCTATAATGAAATGCTTTAAAGGTTGTATAATCAATCACCTTCGTTTCAAATGTAACAATAATCACTTTCTTTTGTCATGAAAAAGTAAGAACTTCATTCCATTCCGCTAGCTCTGCATACTACAGCAGACTCACTGTAGCTGCCTGTCTTCTCACTGAGGAGCCACGAAGAGAGTTGAGGGATGTCCATACCTTCCAGGACTTTGCTCAGGCATGCTGTATCTATTATAGGACCCTTGTGTCTGGAACGTTCTGCATCTATCATTCTGTCTACTGAGAGACACCCAAAGATGGCCCTTCTTGATAGCTCCCTTCATCTGGTTATCTTCTAGATATTTCCACTCAGTTTCTGTCCAAACCACAAAGCCTCAATCCCCCTGTGCTGAAGACATCTGAAGACCCCAGTCCACCGCTGAACCACAAGCTGCGGGGCACTGGATTTCGCATGAGGAAGGGCAAGTACTCGCTCTCAACAGGAATGAGGGTGCCCAGGAACCTCACACAAGATTGCCCCACAACACTCCAGCAGGGGCTGGGTACTGAGAAAGTAGAACTGATATTTAAAGCTCTAATTACATGGACTTGTAAACCCTCAAGGAAGGGCCACGTTCCACTCAGACTTAATGACTCGGTACTTTTGCAGGGACCAGGAGAAAGTGGGGACAAGCACTGGGAGTGGCTTTCTCAAGGTTCCTAAATAGCTTGATATTCATAGCTAAGGCTATACACCGCATTCCTTCCTTAGTACAAATATGGGGGTTCCTTGTGCTTCTGTCTCCCTCCTTAACTCCAGATCTAACTGTGGGACCCTGAGAATCTGTGGATGACAACCCTGAGAGGAAATGAGGGTGATAGCTGTCAACCATCACACAGCATCTAGACTCGCATGGCCTCGTTGTCAAGGAAGGTCAATGGCCAGCTCCTGAAGATCAGTTGTCACCTCCTCCCCTGCTCCTGAGTTAATGCAGATGTTCTGTACTGGAATGGTTCTGTTCTGAATAATGCATTCAGAGCAGTTCACTGCTGGGCAGAAAGAAGGGAGGAAGCCTAATCAGGGAAAGATCCCCTGCAAAGCAGAAGCCCAGGAGAAAAGAAGGCTCACTTCAGCTCTGTTTGCATGACCCACAGGTGTACTCCAACAGCCAATGACCTGGTTTCTCTTTTGCAGAAGCATACGGCATTGCCGTTCCTAAGCAACAGGCAGGTGCCTTCATTTCCCATTGTGGCTCTGACTGGAATCACTCAGCTTGCTGTTTCTTTCATAGCTCAACCTGTTTCCTATCGACCTGCAGAGCAGAGCCTGAAATGGACTGTCTCCTTCTTCACACACAACCAATGATTTTCTGAAGTCTAGTCCCTCTTGGGCACAAGGAAAGGAACGTAAATTAGAGCGACACCTGTCAGCCAGAAGTAACCAGTGGTGACACCATTTTTATAACCCAGCAGTTAGCAAACGAATGGAGTCATTCCAAAGAGCCACAGCTGTGCCTCTGCGTTCTCTCGGTTCAGACACGACTTCGCACATACTGAGTTTGTTTTCAGCTTTGTGTCTCCTGCACAACAAGGCAAGGATGTCTCAGTCCCCCCATCAGAACAAAAGTCAAAGTGCATATTCCACAACCGAGTCACTTGGCAGGCTGCAAGACGCTGGCTTGACTGCGAAGTCAGTAAACACGGTCCGCATTTCCAAAGTGATTGCTGTGAGCCGCCTCTTTCTGAGTGCAAGCGAGGAAGCTTTGCAATCAAGCTTAAAGGAAGCCTTAAAGGCGTGTTAGTTCTCACGATTGACACACACAATGGCATGTTCACATGTGTGTGCAGGTGCGTGGGGATGCCCATGACGGGTGTGGAAGCCAAAGATCAACTTCCGATGTGTCTCAGGAGCCCCCCCCCATTGCCCCTCCCTCACCCCCTCCTGTCAGGGTCTCTCAGTGGGACCTGAGGCTGGCTTCTTTAGTTAAGCTAGTTTAGCTGGCTAGGGAGTCCCAGGATTCTATTGGTCTCTGCATCGCTGGGATTATACCCTGCTTTTATGTGAGTGTTGGGGGTTGAACTGGGGCCCTCATGCTTGCACTAAGCTATCCCAGTCCCAAGGAGCACTTTTATTATAAAAGAAAGAACTAGGCAGGACGAATTCTCTTTTCCCATTATCAACCCCCACAGAATTAGAAAGGTGTCCCATGAAATAAACACCCCAAGGAAAGTAAACACATGCTCACATGCATGCCTGTGCACACAGAAACAGACAATTCCATCAAATATCCTTTTACCCATCTGCTTCTGAAATAAATCTCTTCCTCCTTCTGAAGAACTCCCCCACCTTAAAGGGGCCTACCCACCACAGTGAGTGTAAAAATGTCAGGCTTACTTTCCCAGGCAGTCAGAGCCTGGGGATCTAGGCACCTAAACAGAGGGGCTTACCCAAGAATACAGGAACCCAGCATTCCTTTGCGGAAGCAAACACAACGCCAGAGCTGGTGCAGGCATATGCTGCCTGCTCTGCTAGAACCGCCAGCTCACTTCTGCTTGATCCAGAAAGCCCCATTCTTCTCTCCAAACCCCACCCTCTCAGAAAATCTCCAGGAAAGAAAAGGCACCAAAAAAGCCCCCAATTCCACATACTTGGCGACATGACAGCTCCTTTCCTGAGGTGGTCAGGAGCCCAAGCACTGGCCTAAAGTGTTAAGCTTTTGGCCATCCTTGAGTACAAACCCAGCTTGTGGCAGGCATGTCATCACCCCTCACCTACAGGCTACAAAAGCTTCCACTTTAGTTCGGGCGTGTGACTTCTGTGAGTCCAAGATGGAGGACTCACCCAGCAGTGGCTTTGCTCAAATAAACCTGTTCTCTTTTACTCTTTCAATTTGACTTGATCTGGCTTACCATATTGGCAGAGAAACCTTTATTGAGATACAGAAAACCTGTTATCTTGGTGCCAAAGCCTGGGATTGAACGTTTCTGGAGAAGAACCCATCTTTGTTCTGGAGGACTGCTGTGTTAGATGTCCTTCGCGAAGGCTACTCCCAGGCCATCTAGGGAGATGCTTCACCCTGGTCTTCAGTCTCCAGCACAGGCTTGGAAATGGGCAACGCCAGATGTAAACCTGATCCTCAGTCACCCCTGGGGTGTCTGCTGCAAAATATATCCAAATTGGGGGCTGACACCATATGTCCAAGACACTTGATTTCCTTTTGCTCTGTGCCCCGGCCTCAGTACCCTCTTGATAACCAGTCAAGAGTTCCACCAAAGGGGACTCTTGACTTTAACATCCTCCGTGATCTAGAGAATTCCTACCAGTGTACAGACAAGTGGTCTGAACTCCCTTACATCCAGAGTTGTTGGGTTCTGCACTCCCATCCATCTCTGTAGTCAGTGCTCAATGATCCAGGTCTTGCTGGCTAGAGTTGCAGCACCTGCAGACCCCCATTTATCTAGGGACTTGAACCCTGAGCACTGACAGAGTCACTTGAATCACTGGCATCCCTGCACTGGTCCCCATCCACACACTGGTCCCCATCCACACGCTGGTCCCCATCCACACGCTGGTCCCCATCCACACGCTGGTCCCCATCCACGCGCTGGTCCCCATCCACGCGCTGGTCCCCATCCACACACTGGTCCCCATACCCGCACTGGTCCCCATCCACACACTGGTCCCCATCCCCGCACTGGTCCCCATCCACATGCTGGTCCCCATCCCCGCACTGGTCCCCATCCACACGCTGGTCCCCATCCACACGCTGGTCCCCATCCACACGCTGGTCCCCATCCACACGCTGGTCCCCATCCACACGCTGGTCCCCATCCCCGCGCTGGTCCCCATCCACACACTGGTCCCCATCCACACACTGGTCCCCATCCACACACTGGTCCCCATCCCCGCACAGGTCCCCATCCACACACTGGTCCCCATCCCCGCGCTGGTCCCCATCCACACGCTGGTCCCCATCCCCGCACTGGTCCCCATCCCCGCACTGGTCCCCATCCACACACTGGTCCCCATCCCCACACTGGTCCCCATCCACACACTGGCCTGCTCCTCCTGAGTCCTTCCCAGTGGCTTCTCATATCTAGTCCCGGCAGACCCCTGCCCTCTTCTGTCCCCTCCAAGAGGTGGCCAGAACTGAGGGAATTGTTAAGTCAGCATCCCTTTCTCCCTTCAGGACCTCTCACAGATTGAAAAGTGGTTGGGCTCCTTTTCTGCTAATCCTTCTGTCTATATAAAGGAGTTCCGCTACCTTTCGACTTAGCATGTCCTTTATGTCATCCAGGCCTCCACTCTCACTCCCAAGGAGTGAGCAGCAGCTAGACAGTACGCAGACTAGACCCACCTAGAAGACAATATGGTCTCTGTGGGTGGCATCGCCGTGCTGACTATGGAACCCAGCTGAGACTATCAGCCAGGTCAAAGTGGCCACCGGAGGAGGGACCTCATCATCCAATGCCTCCTCCAGGGTATGGAGATGGTCTCAAACAAAGTTCTTAATTTTGACAGGCTCCACAAGATTACACTGGGAACTGACAAAAATCCAGCCATTTTTCTAAATCAATTACAGGCGACCATGTCTGCCTTGGTCCAGCCTCCCCAGCAGGAGCCACTGTCCTGGCCACCCATTTCATCTCTCGGTCAGCACCAGATATTAGAAACTAAAAAAGGCTGGGGATGGTCCCCAAAGGCCATGCAGGAATTGGTGAAAATGCCTTTTAAATGTTTTTAACACCTGAGGGGAGTCTAGTGATTCTGCCCAGCATGCTCGGTTTCAACAGAAGGCTATGCTCCAAGCTCATGCCTTGGCAGCTGCCCTGAGGCCATCACCACTCCAACAGAGGGGACAGAGGACGTCTGCAAGGTTCCATCCCGCTGGGACCCAGCCAAAGTCAACTCCACCAGAAGTCTGCTTCAAATGCAACCAGTAAAGTAGCTGATCTTGAAGCTGGCCAACCCTCTGCCACCAACAAGGCCAGGCCCTGTCTGTCAGCATTCTGGCCACTAGAAGTCAGAATGCTCCCATGAGGGCTCATACTCTATGCCTTTCCACAGAGGTCCAGCTCCACCAGTACAGGCGTCTAAGACTCTTCCAGCCTTCAAGTTCCTCAGTCTGGTGGAAAACCGACAGAACCCAGACTCAGAGACTCCCATTACCCTTGCCTAGGACAATGCTCCAGGCAGTGGGTAAATAGACCACCTTCCTGGTGGACACGAGGCTATCTTTTCTGTCTTGACCTCTCACTCGGGTCCCACAATTCCCTCAACGATTTCTGCCATGGGGGGGGGGGCACCTCTCCTTTCTGCCTTCGACCCTGCCACTTCCCTGCATTCTTGCAGGAGGATTCTTCTCACACTCCTTTCTCTTCATGCCCATTTGCCTGGCGTCTTTACTTGGCCACAATATCCCCAGCTGCTTTGGCCCAACACCCACCTTGGCCAACACACTCTCTTATGACACCCATCTTCTTACCTAAATTGCCTCACAGGACCTTCCCAACCCCCCCCCAACTCGGTGCCCAATCCAGGCAACCCCAAGTATGGGATATCTCCACCCTGGTGGTTGTCACTCACCACCAGCCAGTCCTAGCTGGCCTCCTTTTTCCCTTCCAGACCCCAGTTTTCTATTTCTGAAAACCATTGCCAAGGCCTCAGACCCATTATTATTACCCGCCTCTTACCTCAGAGACTGTTAGTCCCTATGGAACTGCCTGGCCACACTCCCGTTCTCCCTGTGCATAAGCCCTCTGGTGCTTACCGCTTGCTTCAGGACCTCCGCCTCAGGCGGCTATTCCAACCCACCCAGGGTCACCAACCCTCACAACCTTCTCTCTAAAATTCTTCCTACTACTTCTCACCGTCATTAACAGGACTCAAAAGGAAAACCTCAGGAAATTCTACAAGGGCAAGAAGTACTAGCCTCTGGACCTGCAACCCAAGAAAACTTAGAGCCATGCGCTGCTGGCTCACCAAGCACGAGGAGAAGCTGAAGACAAAGAAGCAGCAGCAGAAGGACAGGCTGTACCCGCTACACGAGTATGCGGTCAAGGCCTAATGGAAGAGCAATAAAGAGCAAGACTGGCAAAAAAAAAAAAAAAAAAAAAAAAAAAAAAAAAAAAAAAAAAAACACCTTTGCCAATACAACCAGGGTACATCCCTGTTCTCTTCTTTCAGACAGTCTCCACTCTTCCCATTGCTAACCCCATTCACAGTGCTGGTGATAATAATCTATCTTTTTCCTCTAGCAACTTGCCTTCCCTGCTTCCTCCAGGAACAGATTCATGAGGTCTCCAGGGTGGCAGTTAACCAAATGCTTCTTCACCCAATCCTCCCACTGAGCACAAGCCCACTGGCTCCCAATTCCTCCCACCCACATCCTCCCATGCCAACAGAAAGATTTGAATCAGCATCCATAAACCCAAAAAAGGTTGGGATGTTCAGTTGGAAATTCCAGCTCACTCCTTCTAGATCCGAAAAGCCTCATTTCTCTTTACAAACCCTGCCCTCTCAGAGAATCTCCAAGAAAGAAAAGGTGCCCAAAAGCCCAGTTCTGCATTCTTCATGGCTACAGCAGCTCCTTCCCTGGAGCTGCCAGCAGCCCAAGACCCTGCCTAAAGCACTCAGATTTGACCACACTTGGGCACAAACCCAGCTTGTGGCAAACATGTCATCACCCCTAACCTACGGGCTATATAAGCTCTCTGCTTTAGTTCGGGCACATGACTTTGCCTGCCTGGATCTCTGGGGCTGGAGAACTCACCCAGGAGCTGCTTTGCTCAAATAAGCCTGTCCTTTTACTTTTTCAATTCAGTTTGGTCTGGCTTACTATGTCGGCAGAGAAACCTGCTATCATGGTACAGAAAACCTATTACTCTTCAATACCAACAGCACAAGGAAGTAAAATGAAGCTTCTAAGACTCAGCAGCAGAAAGAGTGCCTACAAGATGCCCCAGGCTGCACAGCTTCAAGGACAAGTTACACCAGCCAGGGTAGTACCAGCCAGGGAGAAAGTTGCAGCCTCAGGCCCCAACCTTGGCTTCAGAGATGCTATCTAGCCCTCCATGGAGACTTGCAACCAGGCAACAAACTTTTAATGTGTGTGTGTGTGTGTGTGTGTGTGTGTGTACCCAAGGAAACCAGATGAAGGCAGCAGATGCCCTGGAGCTGCAGTTACAAGCATTCGTGAATTACCAGACATGGGTACTGAGAATCCAACCCTGATTCTCTGCCAAGGCAGCCAGTGCTCCACACAGCTGAGCCATCTCTCTCCAGGCCCCAGGCAACATCCTTTCAAACAACCCACTTGCTCCTTCTCCTAACCCGTGGACTGTCAGGTTTTGTTCGTAGCAATAAAACCCAAGGCTGGTTAAGGGTTTGGAGCCATCAGTGAAGAGCTCAGCAGTGAAGAGCACCGGCTGCCCTTCCAGAGGGTGTAGGTTCAATTCCCAACATCCACCTGGCTGCTCACCACTGTATATAGCTCCAGTTCCAGGGAATCCAATGCCCTCTTCTGGCAGCAGGCACACAAATTGTGCAAACACATAAGCAATGCTGTCAGAACCCCATATACATAAAACAATTAAAAAGTCTAAGTTTTTCATGATGTCACCACGTAACGATCAATAATATGTTTGGCGTTTTTAATTGCCTTTCACAGTTTTTCCAGCTTTTTCCTAATTCTTGAATGCTTGCTCATTATTTCATGCATCACTTAATCTATGGGATGTCTCTAAATGCTGAAAAGCCCCTCACTTCCAGCTCCTCGCTTGGAACTAGAAATGTAACCAAAGGCAGGAAGAGAAGTCACAGGAAGATGCAGACTGACCACACTTTGCACAGGACTGTCCCAAGAGCAAAGCAGTCTGTGCTCACTGAAGCCACACCCAGACCATAGGCCCGGCAGACAACAGCCTCCAGCCCACACCCAGACCATAGGCAGGGCAGATGACAGCCCCCAGCCCACACCCAGACCATAGGCACGGCACACAGCCCCCAGACCATAGGCACAGCACACAGCCCCCAGCCCACAACCAGAGGCAGAGCATCTCCAATTTCCTCCTGCACACAGAAATTGTATTATGTGTAAAGTGTTATCTTGGTGGTTAAGAAACTGTTAAATTCAACAGTCCATGCAATACAACCACTTAGGTTTTCGGCTGCACATTGTAGACTATTCACTATTACTACTTCATGGACCTGAGGACTCTCATTTAGGTAGACTCTCAGATGCAAATGAAAGGCATGAGGACCCATCCTTGATGCACAATAACACCTAGGCCTGGAGCTGTAAAGACACAAAGCAGCCACGTGTTCTACTTCCCCTTCTGCAGAAGTGTGTTTTCTATGGACCCACCCTCTGCGCCTCCCTTCCCTCTCAAACCCTTGATGTTTTCCATAGCAACGTCTTTGAAAAGGAAAAGCCGATTTCTTGTCAAAATGAATAAAATTGTCTTGCAACACGCTGTGCAATTAGAGCTCGCATTCACCCTCCTCCACGGCACTCATGCACCACTTAAGCTGCTTTTACCCCCAAAATTGCCCATCAGATTTCTCTGAACACTAACCAGTGTGATTTCTGAAGGCATTATGCGTTTATAATAGCAGCATCCCCTCACTAGCCATGTCCAAAATTTCCCAAGACTTTAGAAAATTCAGCTCCTTGCCCGCCTCTCTTCCCACACTCTAGAGATGGCAGCTCCCACCAGTCTCCAGTTCCTTAGAGGCTACAGGTTAGAGGAGCAGTCATTTCCAGCTATTCTAGCTTCTTCTATTATGATAGAGAACTTGCACTGATTCCCCACATAATGAATAACTCATTAGTGAGGAACAGGTGTAGGATTGCTGTACTCAGTCGCGACAGAAAGTATGCAAGACTATTTTTCTTTTCTTCTTTTCCGGTCTTTTGAGAGGAATTAGGAAAGGGTAGGGCAGACTCAGCAAAGAGATGGGGCTTTACAAGAGGATTTTTGAAGTATCGCAAAGCTATTAAAGATTCTCAACACCAAGGTGAAGAAAGAAATGTTAATAAAAATGTATCGAAATTAGATACTCTAGGTTTGCTTTCTAGTGGGTGTTCTAAACAATCTGTCAAGTTATCTCACCAAGGTTGCTGATGGGAATGTCAGTGGCAGAGCCCTGGGAAGAATAGGAGGAAGAGGAAGGAGAAAGTTGCTAACTGGAAACAGAAAGCCAACACTGGTGGGAGGGAGGCCCAAGTCCATCCCCTGGACCCATTTTATTCCCAATGGTTGTGATCTTTTTTAGAATAAATATAAAGGATCATGACAGATACAATGGAAAGCTGGCTTCTGTGATTCGGTTAATTTCAGATACTCTAGTGCAGGGAGGTCTCTATACATGGTTCTTCTTGAGATGATGGACTGGGCCTAGCAACCTTTCTCTTTGTTTGGAGAAAGAGTTGCGCCTTTTCATCCAATGGCTGGAGTTTGCAATAGCAAATATCAAGGCCCAGGGCAGTGGTGGCGTGCACCTTTAATCCCAGCACTTGGGAGGCAGAGGCAGGCAGATCTCTGTGAGTTTGAGGCCAGCCTGGTCTACAAAGTGAGTTCCAGAACAGCCATGACTGTTACACAGAGAAGCCCTGTCTCAAGAAACAAATAAGCAAATATTAAGGCCCATGCAAGATCACACACACTGGAAGCTTGCTGGCTTTTATAACTCACAACTTTTCCCTGGAAAGATCCATCTGTGGGCAGTGGGTTAGCTCACCGTTCTCAGGAAAAACACGGAGCCTTATTTTTAAAAAAAAATTCCCTTTCATGAAAAAAAAACAGATAAAGCTAATTAATTTGTCACCGGGCAGACTCTACCTGTGTCCATGTCTTACTGTGGGCCTCTTCTACACATGGACAATGCAGATTCTATGAACACCATTGACTAAAGAAAAGCCTGGGAAGGTATTTCCACTATACTGCTGCTTATGCAAAACTGAACTCCATCTTCAGAAACCGAATTACAGGTCCAAAGAGAAAAGAGCTAACGGCTAACCAGGAAAGAGAAGGAAACGAAGGACTCTGGGCTGTTGCGAAAGCAGTTCACCCAAATCTGTGCCTCCAAAAGCTCCGAGGCACGCTAAAAGGAGCTCAAAATTCAGTACAGCCCTGGTCAGCAGCCCAGTTGCCTGCTGTCGAGCTGAGTACAAACAGTAAATAAGAAGAATCAGAACTGACCTAATGAAGAGTTGGTTCATTTGGGGGTGAGCAAAAGCGGGGAGACTTCTGACGTGAGTTCCGAATAGAGACTCATGTTCAAATTGTCTATATTAAGAATGTTCAAGTCTTTACAAGACAGTTTCAGCACCTTTTTTTTAAAATCAAATATTCATTCTTAGGCTACAAAATAATGGGTTCCATTATGACACATTCATGCATATGTATCATTGTGTGCTGTTCATAGTTCCTTCCTGTCAACCTCCCCGCTCCCTCCTGATGCTTTCTTTCCTCTCTTTCTCCTTTCTGATTTCATGTCATGTGTGTGTATTTAAATCTAGTTTCTTTATATCAGAAAAGACATAATATCTGCGTTCTTTTCTTCTCCACTACCCTCTTCAATTCCTTACTTCCCTTCAATTTAAGCTCCATTCACCTCCACATGTCACAGATGATTGATAGATAGATGGATGGATAGATAGATGGATAGATAGATAATAGAAAGATAGATAGATGATAGATTGATAGATAGATGACAGATTCTGCATATGAGAGAAAATGTGGGGGTTTTTTTCTTACTCTACCTTATTTCACTTATTTTTGGCTCCATCCATTTTAGAAGACAGCTATTGATATAAAAGCATATTGTGAAAAATAAATGAATTAGCGAGAACCTTGGTAGGCGGGGATTGGCAAGTTTGGGGAAATGCTGCAGTCCATAGCCCTCTGCTGCTCTCTGAATTGCCCCACTAATTCATTTATTTACTAAAAGGATAACTTGTCTGAGCTGATTTTTAAGCTTTTGATGCCTTTCTGATTCTGAGTCAGACATTCATTTTCTCCCAAGAAAAGCCACGCAACATATTGGGAAAAGTCTGAAGATAGACAGTAAGAGGGATTGTATAATGATGTAGACACATTTAATGCCACTGAACCACAGCCATAGAAGAGTCAAAATATAAATGTTATGCTGTGTATATTTTACTGTGATAAAAAAAAAATGACAGAGGTAGAAAACATATTGTGTTAATGGGAAAATAACCTAAGCATCCAAAAATAAGAGAAGACTTTATGATTGTACATTTAGGTACTTGTCAAACACCACTGACTGCTATAAGACAATGCACCGAGTGTCCACCATTGGATTAAGGTTGGCATACTGACCTGCATATGTCCTGTGAATCAACTAACAGTGACCACTGCTTACTGGCCATGCTCCATGTTTTATTTCCAATCCCTGCCACACACAGTGCTGCTGGAGGGCAGAACCAGCATCCATGTTGGTTAGGTTTAAAGACAGACTTAATTTTTCCAATATTAAAAAAGCTTAAAGATAGAAGAATGATGATAAATTATAGGACCAAAGAACAACAATGTCTAATTCTACTGACAGTACCCCCTGAAATCCATAGAAACCACAGGGCTACTCAAGATATAAAAACCACAACTGCCATGTGGCCCAGCTATGCCATCCTGGGTATTGACTTCTAAGAACCTATTGTTGCCACAGGAACCTATTGTTGCCACAGGAACCTATTGTTGCCACAGGAACCCATTGTTGCCACAGGAATGTTTGTACATTCATGCTCTTTGTAGCACCAGTCACCAGACATGGAACCAAGACTAGCTGTCCATCCAGAGACAAATGGATAAACAAAATTAATATACACACAAACATGGAGTTTTATTCAGTCACAAAGAAAAATAAAATTGTGTCACTTGGTAGAAAATGGATAGAACCAAAAATCATTAAATTAAGTAAGCCGAACTCAAAGAGACAAACATTGCATGTCTTTCCTCATGTATAGAATCTATATACACACACGCGCACACACACAAAGTATGCCATGAAGCTGGCTATGTGTTACTGGAGTCCCGAGAAGTAGATTGTGAAAGAATATTAAAATGAAACAATGAGAAATGAGAAAAAAAGGGGGGTGGGACATGGTGGTGCATGACTTTAATCCCAGCACTGGGAAGGCAAAGGCAATTGGAGTTCTGAGTTCAAGTCTATCCTGGTCTACAGAGTCAGTTCCAGGACAGCCAGGAGTAGTCGTACACAGAGAAACCCTGCTCAAAATACAAACAAATAAACAAACAAACAAAAGGAAAAGGGGGAAAATAAATCATGGTCAATTTCTTCACAAATGCTATAAAAAGCTGTGATTCTAAGGAGGTCAACAAACCCTGAAACAAAACAATAAAACCACCAAAATAATTTACATCACATTGCGGGCAAGTTACTTTTTAAAAGAAGTGAATAACAAACAAATAAAAAACCTAAAAAGTAGCAAAAAGGGGGAGGTGCTATAGCACATATAAAGAAACACCTTTTCTTAAGCAAACTATCAGACTTACTGGTAAAAACTAAACACTTCCCTCTAAAATTGCTAACACTGCGGCCATTTTACCCAACAATACAACCTCCATTGCTATTCCCTAAATAGTTCACATTTTATACAACTGTAACTAATTTAATTGTTAACAATACTGTGTTTTAGTTGTAAATAACATTGTCTTAAGCTAATTGTCATTTTTGGGTATATTGACTTTGCATCTTGTGAAACTGTTAAAATGTATTGACTCAGGTGGCTCTCATGGAGTTAATTCACATCTCATGGCATGTGGGTGGGTCTTCTACAGGCTATCCATAAACAAAACTCACTGAAGATGAATAGAAAATCTCATAAATCACACGAGCAATGAATCATCCTGAGGATGAATCTAGAAAAGAAAGTTTTATTGATCCCCTTTGCATTCATTTGCCTTTTGTTTCATACCATATCGTATTGCACAATACAGTCGAAAATTTATTCATGCTCATCTCATTAGATGCTAAAAAAAGCCTTTGACAAAATCCAACACCCCTTCATTATAAAAGTCTTGGAGAGATCAGAGATACAAAGGACATACCTAAACATAAAAAAAGCAATATACAGCAAGCCAATAGCCAACATCAAACTAAACAGAGAGAAACTCAAAATGATTCCACTAAAACCAGGAACAAGTTAAGGCTCCAAATCTCTCCATACCTATTCAATATAGTGTGTGAATATACTATAGCTGGAGCAATGGGACAACTAAAGGATTTCAAGGAGATACAAATTGGACAGGAAGAAGCCAAAGTATCATTATTTGCGGAAGATATGATAATATACATAAACAACTCCAAAAATATACCAGGGAACTCCTACAGCTGATAAACACCTTTCGTCAAGTGGCTAGATACAAGAATAACTCAAAAAAATCATTAGTTCTTTTATATTCAAACAATAAACAGGCTGAGAAAGAAATCAGGAAAAACAACACCCTTCACAACAGCTACAAATAGTATAAAATATCTTGGTGTAACTCATAACCAAGCAAATTATAGGCCTGTATGACAAGAACTTCAAGTCTTTGAAAAAAGAAACTGGAAAAGGTATCAAAATAGGAAATGATCGCCCATGTTTATGGATTAGTAGGATTAATATAGTAAAAATGGCAATCCTCTCAAAAGCAATCCACAGATTCAGTGCAGTTGCCATCAAAATCAAAATCTCAGCACAATTCTTTACAGACCTTGAAAGAACAATACCCAACTTCATATGGAAAAACAAAAAACCCCAGGATAGCTAAAACAATCCTGTACAATAAAAGAACTTCTAGAGGTATCACCATCCCTGATTTCAAGCATGACTACGGGCTTTAGCAATAAAAACCACATGGTATTGGCACAAAAAGACAGGTAGATCAATAAAATTGAATCGAAGACCCAGATGTAAATCCACACACCTATGGACACCTGATTTTCAACCAAAAATCCAAAATTAGTCAATGGAAAAAAGAAAATATCTTCAACAAATGGTGCTAGTTTAACTGCATGTTGGCGTGTAGAAGAAGGCAAATAGATACGTACCTAAAACCTGCATAAGACTCTAGTCCATAGAGAAATCAGGTGTAAGTCTGATCGGTTTACCTTTATATAGCGGACAATGAGGACTACTGAGAACTCAAGAACAATGGCAGTGGGTTTTTGATCCTACTGCACATATTGGCTTTGGGGGAGCCTAGGCAGTTTGGATGCTCAACTTACTA
>NC_022009.1:12081566-12087237 GCF_000317375.1 Microtus ochrogaster | reverse complement strand
AGAGAGAGAGAGAGAGAGAGAGAGAGAGAGAGAGAGAGAGAATTCTTAACAGAAGAATCTCAAATGGCTGAGAAACACTTAAAAAATGTTCAACATCTTTAGCCATCAGGGAAATGAAAATCAAAACAACTCCGAGATGTCACCTTACACGTGTCAGAATGGCTAAGATCAAAAAACATAAGTGAAAGCAAAGCCATTGCTGGTGGGAGTGCAAACTTGTACACTGCTTTGGAAATCAATATGGCAGTTTCTGAGAAAATTGAGAATCGATTACCTCAAGACCCAACTATATATACTTGGGCACATACCCAAAGGATGTACAATCATACTACAACGTCACTTGCTCAACTATGTTCAAAGCAGTTTAATCGTAATAGCCAGAACCTGGAAACAACCTAGATGCCCCTCAACTGAAGAATGGTAAAGAAAATGTGGTACATTTACTCAATGGAGTATCATTCAGCTGTTAAAAACAATGACATCATGAAATTTGAAGGCAAATGGATGAAACTAGAATAAATCGCCCCGAG
This sequence comes from Microtus ochrogaster, assembly GCF_000317375.1. Lineage (NCBI taxonomy): Eukaryota > Metazoa > Chordata > Mammalia > Rodentia > Cricetidae > Microtus > Microtus ochrogaster. The sequence continues at coordinate 12,086,707 of NC_022009.1, read as the reverse complement.
TGAGATAACCTAGACCCAGAAAGACAAACATGTTATGCACTTATGTATATGCAGGTATTAGCTGTAAAGTAAATGATAATCATGCTACTACAATCTATAGACTCAGAGAGGCTAGGTAACAAGGAGGGCTCAAAGGGACACTTGGATCTCCATGGGAAGGAGAAATAGATTTCATGGGTGGACTGGGAGCAGATCAGGATGAGAACATGAGGGATCTGGTGGGGGTGGGTAGTACTGAAAGAGCCAGCTGGAAAGGGGGTCATTTCAGGGTGAGATGGAAACCTGGTACAAGGGAAAATTCCCAGGAATCTACAAAGATACCCCAGCTACGAGTTCTAGAAAAAGAGAATACATAGCCTGACTACCAGTGGAGGGATTGGAACACCAACTCAGACATATAGCCTTAGACCTACAGTCTGTCCAGCCTACAGGAGATACTGGGATAAGGGTGACACAGAGATTGTGGGAGTGGCCAACCAATGACTGGTCCAGCCTGAGACCTATACCATGACAGTGAGCCTACCAGGACCAGGAGCACCAGGACCCAGAGGTTGAATGGCCCAGAGATCTAGACTAGAACCAAACATGACTGAAGAAAAAAATTCAATGTATTGATGCCTAAAGATTATTCTGCTATACTCATAGGTCACTACCTAGACCAATAGTTATCAGAGAAGAGACATTAGGTGGAGTTTGGGGAATCCTGCTGAAGAGAGGGAGGAACTGTTATAGGAGCCAGAGGGGTCAAGGACATAAAAAAAAAAAAAAAAAACCAGAATCAACTAACCTCAGGGTAAAAGGAACTCAGAGTCAACAGCCAGGGAGCCTGCATGGAACTGACCTAGGCCCTCTGCATATATGTGACAGCTGTGTAGCTTAGTCTACCTGGGGGACTCCTGACATGGGTTGTCTCTGACTGTTCTGCTGGCTTTCAGGACCCTACTCCTCATACTGGTTCTCCTTGCCCAGCCTTAACACAAGGAGAGGTGCTTAGTCTTACTCCAACTTGATGTGCCATGCTTTGTCCATATCATAGGAGGCCTGACCTTTTCTAAATAGAAATGGAGGAGGAGTGGATGAGGGGCAGAGGGGAGGTGGGGGAGGGACTGGGGAGAAAAGAGGGGGGAAATTGCAGTTGGGGTGTAAAATACATTTCAAAAAAAGAGGTTGACAGGCTGATTCTAAAATACAAGGTAATGCAAATGTTCTAATTATTCAAAACTGTGTCAGAAAAGGAAAAAAAAACTATTAAGGGTCAGGCTCAGAACCGACAAATATAAAAACTAATCCTGAACATGGCAATAGAGCAAAGACACCCAGCTTCCTTGGAGTCTTAGCAGCTCCAGGGTCAAAAATGACTCCCCAGAGCTGAGGAAATTGCTCAATGGAATGTGGACAGGTGAAGGACTAGAATTATAAAGCCAGGTGGGCTTGGATTCACCTGAACTCTTAGTACCTGGGAAGCATAGCCAGGGGATACCCCCACCTCCCAGGAAGCTGGCTAGCTAGGGTACCCTAGTCAGCAAGAAACGTCTCCTCGGGAGATGGAGAACAATTGAGGACATCCCTAAGGTCGACCCCAAGCTTTCACGTGGATGAACACGTATGCATGCTTATTCTCTCCCTCTCCTGCTCTCTCCTGACTTCACATCTATATTTAGGACAAGTAAAACCAGCAGGAAGTCAAACTCCACACTTTTCTGTCGCCAATACGGTAACAAATAAACATCTGCATTTAAAGACTAGGTATTTTACATTTACATCTCTACTTATTTGTTTTTATGTATGTGGGTGCTTTACCTGAATATTTGTCTGTGCACTGTGTGCATGCCTGGTGCCTGCAGAGGCAAGCAGAGGACAATGGTTCCTCTGGAACTGGAGTTACAGATGGTTGTGAATCTTAATGTGGGTGCTGGGAATCCAATCCGCAGCTTTGGACCCAACTGCTCCGCCCACTCTCCTCATCTCTGTGACAGCGCCCACTCTCCGGGCTTCTCGGAGGTTTTAGTCATTAGCGCGCCTCCACCTCAACCCTGCCAAACGCTACACTCAGCCTTCCAATATGCCTGCCGCTCTGCCTCTCTACCCAGAAATCCGACGTGTATTTTAAACATACCCCTAAAGTACATTTGGCCCCCAGGTCTGCTCCTGCTTTATCTCTGTCTCACACCGCACGGTTTTCTAAACTTAAAAACGCTCATCTTTTCTTCCTTCAGTATCTAATCCCAGACACCTATCAACCCTTATATAGAAAGGCTCTTGCTACCATCTTCAAAATGACTCCTTTGCTTGTCCAGTCTAACGACAGCTAATCCATCTCTGCCCTTCTCCCATTATCCCCGTCTTCTTCCTTCTGTTCTTCCCTTTCCCTCTTTCCTCCCACAGCATTCCCAGCTTAGGAACATTTTCTTAATCAGAAAATTAAAAATGCAGACATGCAGTTATCCCCGAGAGACCTGCAGAGTCCTCTAAGTAAGTCCATGGGGACAGAATACAATAGAAAACGGACGGTGGTGTGCTGGGCTGAGAGAGCAAATTGTATTAGCACAGTAAATGAAGTCCTCTGCGGTTAGGCTTCTGCCCAGCTCACCTCCGCTCACTTCTCCAGTTAACCCCCCAGACTCACCGCACTGAGCCACAAGGCACTTTCTGAATCTAGCACGTCTGCCACTCCTCACACTCACTGTGGTGCTGCTTCCACTGTCTGAAATGGACTCGCCCACAGTCAGATGCTAGACCCTATTGTCACCCCAAATCCAGTCCGTCTGGGGCGTCCATAACAGAACAACCGTGTGAGTAAACAGAAACATTTCTCACGACCTAGGAGGCTAGGACCCCAAGATCGATCAAGGTCTCAGCACCTGGCAAGGGCCTTGGCACATTCTCATTGGATGAAATCTATCTTTGCATGGCAGAAAAAAAACCAGACAGCCGCTCCTGAAAGCCCTCAGGGAGCAGAGTCCTTGTGACCTACCCACCTCCTGCTAGGTGCCAACACGATAGCATGGGTACTTCGGGACCCGCATTCAGACCACAAGAGCTTCCTTCAGCACACCTTCAGGGCTCGCTCCGGTGTGTAGCACCACAGCCATGACATCGCCTTCACACTGCTAGAACCCGGTGCAGGCCTCAGACTAGGGATGGACCTCATTGAATCAGCACCTTTCCTGCTGCCAGGGCTCACCCGATTTCACTAAGCAGAGTCTTCAGAACTACTGCATACACTAGCATGGAGGAGACAGTAGCATGTGCCTTCTCCCTGGTGCTAGCTTCTATCATTGCCTTTCACGCTCCCTCCAAAGAGGGCGGGCAATTGTACCTATGGAGTTCTGGATTCCTTGGCAACAGTCACAACATACACCCAGTAGTTTCATTATTACAGGCTCCTCATGAGTTTCATGCAGTTCCCATGCAGTCAGGGGTTTGTGCAAAAGGAGCAGAACCCCAATATTCTTCAGCACTGAGTGAGGAATGGGGTGGAGAGAGTGTGTGTTGTCTAGAATCCAAGACCCATTCCCATCTCAACACAGTCGGTAGGGACTGGAGGAACTCTTCTAGAAGGCCCCCAGATGGTGGCTACAAGGCACTATCCAACAGTGGTGGATATCCCCAATGGTGGGAATGGCTAGGAGGGGTCCTCTGACAGCTCAGATGCCCAGGTCCAGCCCTTGGCTGCGGGAAAACAGAGTGTAGAATAGTACCCGGAGCCTTCTGTGGGGACTGCCCTGGCACCAGCCTCACACTCCTGTTATCCTGAGGAATGGGACAGTACCTTAATACTGACAGGGATTACATCTCACCTTCTCAACCGGGAACAGCTCATTAGAAAATTAATATAGCAAAAGAAAAGGATGCAAGCTAAAACATAACCATCATCTAAAATCAGTGCCTGCCATACACGCTCCATTGATCCATAGAAAATTTACTCAGTGCACTCCCTTAACCAGCTTTGGTACATAACTTTGGCCCAGTCTTGATCTGAACATACATTATCTTACACGCTAATATGTTTTTTTTATAAATACTTATTTATTTATTATGTATACAATATTCTGTCTGTGTCTATATCTGTAAGTTAGAAGAGGGCACCAGACCTCATTACAGATGGTTGTGAGCCACCATGTGGTTGCTGGGAATTGAACTCAGGACCTTTGGAAGAGCAGGCAATGCTCTTAAACCACTGAGCCATTTCTCCAGCCCCACGCTAATATGTTTTTACACGACCGATGACATTTACTAAAGAAGTATTTCTTTTAAACGTTATTAGAAGGCTTTTTTTACATAAACTCTTCAAATTACATGAGTTCAAAAAGCCACTAGCAGAAACCACCTAGGGTGGCCAATTAAGAGACTTGCAGGATATTGATTGGGGTAGAGAGAAAGAAGCCAGACATCAGGGAATGTGCAGTTCTCAACATGGCCACACGATGGCAGGGTGACTCTGCACGCCGGAACTGATCCTCTGTGGACAGTCCGGAACCTTAGTGTTGTTAGTGACTCCAAAGGAGAATTAAGGTTAATGTGGATGGAAAGTCTATTCCTAGGAGGGCTTTCCCGCTGAGTGACTAATTCTCCTCTCATTGATGTGTTTGTTTCACAGAAACAGGCACTTCAAGAGCCTTAGTGAGGCTTTGACACACTGCAAAGACATGGGTTTTTTTTTTGGTTTTGGTTTTGGTTTTGGTTTTTTGGAGAAGGATCAGTGGAATTCCATTAGGAACAGCCCTGTCTGGATAAGGCCTTTAAAAAGAAAGAAAAGACAGACTCAAAGTCAAAGCCTTCATCCAACCCACAGTCAACTGTCTCAGACAAGCGAGGGCAGCGGCTAAGCCTTCATGTTCCTAATCACTGCTTTGCTCCTGCCGGGAGGCATCAACTTACCTTCTGCAAGCAGGTAGGCAGACTGGAAAACCTGAGAGCAACCAAAAAGGATAATGGCTTCATCAGAGAAAATCAAAACTATAATTGGAATTAATTTCTGAGACCACAAAAAAAATGCAAAACAGGGCATGTGGGATTGCTCAGTGGGTAAAGATGCCTGCTTTCCTTGGGAATACACCCAAGAGAGGCCCTATCATACAACAAAAGTATATGCTCAACTATGTTCATAGCAGCATTGTTTGTAATAGCCAGAACCTGGA
>NC_022009.1:12078935-12080946 GCF_000317375.1 Microtus ochrogaster | reverse complement strand
GTCCTTGGACTTCCCACAGGTCAGGGAACCCTGATTGCTCTTCAAGCTGATGAGGGAGAGGGACTTGATCGGGGGAGGGGGAGGGAAAGGGGAGGCGGTGGTGGGGAGGAGGCAGAAACCCTTAATAAATAAATAAATTTAAAAAAAAAAAGATGCCTGCTTCCAAGTCTGGATCTGAGTGCCATCCCTAGGACCTATGTGGTCAAAGAAGAAAATCAGTTTGTCCTCTGATGTCCACAAGTGCGCAGTGGAGAGATGGGTCAGGGGTTAAGAACACTTGTTGGCTTTGTGAAGGATCCAAGTTCAGTTCCAAGTGCCCACATGGTCACTTACAACCACCCAGAATTTCAGATCCAGGGGATCCTATATGTTCTTACCTATACAGGCACAGGAAAAGCATGTGATGTGTATATATCCATATAGGCAAAACACTCCCACAGCTCCAGTTATAAAATCTAAATAAATTAATTTAAATCTTAATATATCCAAAGAAATCTAGAAAATCATGCGAGCATAGTGACAGACACTTGAACCTTAGGAGTAGAGAGCACAGGCAAGGAATTTACCAGTTTGGGGCCGGCATTGCTAGCAAGGGCTTTGTCTCAAAAACAAAAAAGAAGAAAAGCATCAAGAAAATTCCAGACTTTAATCCCTGTACTAGGGAGAGGCAGGCAGATCTCTGTGAGTTAGAGGTCAGCCTGGTCTACAGAGCTAGTTCCAGGACAGGCCCCAAAGCTACAGAGAAACCCTGTCATGAAAAACCAAAGAAAAGAAACACAAAGGAAATTCTAACAAAAGCAATTAAGACACGGTAAACGAATGCAGACATTCCCTGTGACTGAATGGCTGACTAGTAAGTGGCTCTCCTGGTCCCCTCGTTGACTCCGTAAGCGGCCGTGCAGTCAACAGCTAAATCAGTTTGGGGGCTTGGGGTTTTGTTTTGGTTTTCGTTTTATAGTTGTGTGGGTTCTCTTGTCTGTAATGAAAACCCTGGCTATTGGAGAAAAGGAAGGAGACAGAACAGCGGAATTACTCCATAGAAAAATGAATCAGAAGATCTTTCAGTAGAGAACTGGAGACACTAGGGAGTGGGCAGGGGAGGCACAGAGCAGAAGGGCTGCGTGTGTCTGGTCTTCAGTTAATGTTGCTTACATTTCTAGGACATCAACCTCTGCCTCGCAGAACACCATTTGGCTCTCTACATTCCATGCTGGTTACCTGTCCATCGCTGTGGTGAAATACCATGACCAAGGAAGGAAGGGTTTCTTTTGGTCTGCGGTTCCAGAGGGATGGGAGTCTGTCACTGGCACAGCAAGAGCATGGCACAGGCACAGGGCAGGAACCACTGCGAGTCCACATCAAGCAGGAGACAGAGCAAACAGGGTACACCCTGAGTCTGTGGACTCTCAAAGCCCACCCCAGCTGGCCTTCTTCCAGCAAGGCTGCACCTTCTAAGCCTCCCTAAATGGCACCAATTGGGGACCAAGCATTCAAATGCCAGAGACTATGAGGGACATTTTTTTCCCCATTTAAACCACTGTATCCAAATGTCTTTGAAGTGAATGGATCACGTGTGTCTGTGTGTTGAGAACAGATTCTGTTCATCTGCGGCAGCGCAACACAGAAGCAAGAGCAAAACAGTTGTTCACAGAAGAGCAGAGCCCTCGAGACATACTCGGGAGTAGGTGTGGCGAGTTAGAGAGAAACCAGCCCCCAGGAGTTCTATTTCCAACTTGTATAAAGAGTGTGGGTGTGAAGGCCTAGGGCTGGAACAAAGAAGTGATAGTTGCTTGAGGTGATAGGTGCCATTACCCTGCTCCTTACATGCTGTGTATACACACTGAAATGCCATGCTATAGCATGCCATGTATGCACACACACACACACACTGAAATACCACACCATAGCATGCTGTGCACACACACACACACTGAAATGCCACGCTGTAGCATGCTGTGCACACACACACACTGAAATGCCATGTTATAGCATGCTGTGTACACACACACTG
>NC_022009.1:12074209-12078835 GCF_000317375.1 Microtus ochrogaster | reverse complement strand
CACACACACACACACTGAAATGCCACGCTGTAGCATGCTGTGCACACACACACACTGAAATGCCATGTTATAGCATGCTGTGTACACACACACTGAAATGCCATGCTATCGCATGCTGTACACACACACATTGAAATGCCACGCTGTAGCATGTTGTGCACACACACACACTGAAATGCCACTCTGTAGCATGCTGTGCACACACACACACACACACACACACACACTGAAATGCCACACTGTAGCATGCTGTGCACACACACACACACACACACACACACACTGAAATGCCACACTGTAGCATGCTGTGCACACACACACACTGAAATGCCATGCTACAGCATGTTGTGTACACACACACTAAAATGCCATGCTATAGCATGCTGTACACACACACACACACACACACTGAAATGCCAAGCTGTAGCATGTTGTGCACACACACACACTGAAATGCCACTCTGCAGCATGCTGTGCACACACACAAACACACTGAAATGCCACGCTGTAGCTCACAAACAAGCACAACTACAATGCATTGGTGAAAAATTCTGTTGGGGACACCAGGGAGTGCTAGGGAATGAGCCTGGGACTCGCACATGTGAGGCAAATAAAGCCTATGAAAAGGGATTCTTTTGTATCTGTTCTTTTTTATTATTGTTTTATTGAGCTATACCTTATTCCCACTCCCCTTCCTTCCTCCCCTCTCCCCTTCTGCCAGGGGAGGAGCCAGTGTGGAAGAGGAGAGAATGACGAGGAACTTTCCAGAATTGAACAGAGGTGAGAATTAAAAGCAACAAGTCTAAATAAAAACAAATCCACATACAGTGGTTAAAATTAAATTAAAAGAAAATGTGAAGCTTTTAGATTTGGGCCTTAGATTTAAGACTGCAGAATAAAGAAACAAAGAACAGGGAAGAGATCAAAGTCTGACCTCGACAGATGAGACTGTGTTCATTAGCACAGTGAGGGGCAGCGACTTTCAGGGTGGGCAAGGGGCTTAGACACGGGAAGACAGCACAGTGGAGAAGGGTTATCTAGGTTAGGACAATGCTGGGAAGTCTACATGCTGCTGCTTTTGGAGCTGCTTGCTCAAGCAAAGCAGGCGATCTTGAGAAACTGTCTCTGCAAACAGTTCTGAGATGCAGATGTGGCTAGCTGAAGACAGTTGTGCAGACAGAGCAAGACTGGCTCGGGGATTTCTATCATCACAGACCCTGAAAACAAAACGAAAAGGGGGTAGGAGCATTGTCTCTTTCTTAGCTGTTTCAAACCGAGAAGGGTCTTCTCTGGACAGGGTAGTTCAGGGTCTTTTGAAAAAAGGGATGCAGTGGAAGAAGAAGCCTTTACTCCTAGCACCTGGGAGACAGAGGTAGTATCTCTGTGAATAGAGGCCAGCCTGGTCTACATAGTGAGTTCAAGGATAACCTAAGCTACATAGTAAGAAGATGCTGTCTAATTTTTTTAAAAAAATGAAATGAAAGAAGGAAGAGGGAGGGAAGAAATAGAAATAAGGAAGGAAGAAAGCAAGGAAGGAAGGGGGGAAAGAAGAAAGGAAGGCAGGCTCCTATGGTCACTTGGCAAGAGAGCTTTAACTTGATGAGCTGTGATGGATCATGGGATTGCAGCCATGTACTTTTACAGAAACTTTTGAAGAAGGATCATTAGAGGGCTGAAAACAGATGATTTTGTTCCAGAATGAAACTGGGAGGTTGCCCAGGAAGGAAGAGGGAGGAGGAGAGGTGGGGCAGACAGAGTGAGCTGGTGAGAGGAGGTGGATGTCCATAGATAGGAGCTCGCAGAAAGCACAAGGAGAAGGGTTTGCCTTGTGTCTCAAAGGGCCATGGGTATTTGGCAGGGGTGAATCAGAAAGGATGCCGGGAGAGTTGACAAGATGGAGGACAGCAACCGCTCAGTGTTTAGGACTGTGGGAAGAGCGGGGCATGGTAAAAGGCTGGAGAAAACAAGAGCTGTCTTGGGAGCTCTGTTAGGGTTTAGGGTCTGGAAAGAAGCTGGTCATTGTGCAGGGAGATAGCTTGAGAAGGGGGTGGACCCACAGTGACTAGCAAGCAGGAGCAGCTCAGGACCACTCAACCTCGGAAGGCAGACAGACCCGGAAGGTGGATGAGTACGTGGAACTGACTGCTTGTAAGAGCTGAGACTCTTGTTTAAGAGTGGTACCCAGCTCTCGTGCGTGGAAATTGGTGGGAGAGATATGAGTGGAGGCCATAAAAGGCTTACTTTGAAAAGTTAAGAGATGGCAGGGCACCCAAACGGGGGTGAAATAAAGGTGGCAATGGATAAAGTTATGGGTTGTACTGTAAGGGAAGTACAAGATGCTAAAAGAAATGTTTCCCCCCAGGTCCAGCCATTGGGGGTGACAGCGCTGACTCCCACTGCCAGGAGTAAGCAAGCAGAAGCAACAGGGATCTAGACAGGATCGAAGGAAGGGCACAGGAGAAAACAGAGGACTACTATAAAGAACTGTACCAGGTCTGGGGTGGAAGGGACAAAAGGGACAAAGGTTCTTTGCGGTCACAGCTCCTCCACAGCCTCCAAAAGGAACTCTTGGAGATGCTCAGGAACAGGAGGAGCTGTTTCTGCTGTACAGTGAAAGCCACTGACCTCTACATGCATGATTCCCGTTTCGGTGTAGGGGAAAGCCTGCTTATTTAAGGAGGCTTGGGTCCAGTAAGCCAAGCATGTGAAGGACAGGATAAGGATGTAAGGATGAGGATGGTAAGGGGGGGCGGGTGATCCAGGGGAGGAGCCAGTGTGGAAGAGGAGAGAACCCCCATCCCCAGGAAGAGGCAGGTGGCTACATCTCTGTCTTTTCCCTCGGTCTTAGAGTCTTATCTTGAGCCAGTTAGTTTGTTGGTGTGGAAGCAGCATTGGTCCTGGAGGAGGGCACACATTCCATCGAGAGCCTTCTTTAAGCTTGGTGTTCTGCAGCAGTCAAAGAGTCAAGCTGTCCCTGAAGGGTGTTAACCTGATCTGAAATTTCTTTAAGGTTTTCTGAGAGCTGGGGAGACAGGGAGGTTAACTGATGTAAAGAATCCTTCAATGAAGCTTTTTCAATTCTGAGTGCTGAAAAAATGCCCAGCGTGGCAATGAGAGGGATGAGCTGGACGATCCCTTAGTCACCTTTTCAGAGGTCACCTGATCTGTTTTATGAGTTTGGCATCCCAGATCTCTCTTAACTACTTCAAGCTAACAAAAGGAACAAGCTGCCTCAGAGGAAGGTCTATCTACAGAGCCACAATGAAACTTAACATGGCAAAGACGTAAGTCACCAGTACATAAATCACCCATTAATGACAGCACGCATCCTTGGAGTGTGTTAAGTGAGGTGGCGTTTATAACACACAAAGGAAACTGTGAAGACTATCATAATTCTTACTTAGAGCACAGTTAATAGAGCAGTTTTGCCTTTATTGGAAGAAGAGGACATGCAAGGTAACCATCTCAAGACCCCTTGGCAGGCTCTGCCACAGGTGTTAGGAAGACTGGTGATTTTCTGTCATGGCTGTGTTACAACTTTGGGGGGAACCTTAAGAGATAAAGTGAATGAGGAGGGAATTATATTAAGATTAACCTAAGTTTTGTTTGGTAAGGTTAAATTTAATGGTACAACTGGCTGGGCCAGGTACCAGAGCCCTGTAGAAGGATACAGTAACTGTAATCAGCAGTTTGTTAGATCACACTCCTGCATGAGCACCTGCAAGCTTCATAAGTCATTGAAAGTCAGCATCCAATTGACAAACTTAAGAGAAAAATAGAATCCTACTGAGTCATTTTTATAGGGATGTCTAGCAGTGTTCCAAGGACATCCCTTGGATATCCTGAGTAATTTCTTTAATATTATATATATTTAATATATATATATTTCTTTCATATATATATATGAAAATGGTCAATGGTCCTGAATCTTTGAAACAATTAATATGAACCTTTAAGTTTAAAATTCTAAAACCTGTCTTTAAGGACAAGATATGCATAATCATACAATTATGGTCAAAATGTTATCTCCTTGATCTTTATCCCAAGTGTGGTTCTACAGCATGGTCCCTATTGCTTGAGAGCATGAACTAACTTTCAGAGCTGATATGCTTACTTCAGGATAGTTTATTTTTCATATTAGACAATTGCCCTCTCTGTAGAGAAATATAACTATGTGCTTTTAATTGTGTTTATATGTAAGTAAATATATATATTAAAGCATTTTAAGATTTTTGAAACTACTACGACCTCTTTAAAAAATAAACAAAATGAACACATGGATTTTTCAAGATCCTTGAAATGATGGCAACAGAACTTGTTAAATGTTACTACTTCTTCACAAAGAGGGGATGGGCGGGCCATCAGAGCCTGTTCTATATGGTCTGTGTGATTGTAAGATGTCCTCATGCATTCTGAGGTAAATGGAAGTAAAGACCTTCCAGCGTGACAGCTCCTGGGTCGCCCACACACCCTTACCAATCCCTGTAAGTAAACCCAATAAACTCCCTGGTTCCCCAGGGTGAATTTTTTTTTTTTTTTGATTTTTCGAGACAGGGTTTCTCTGTGGTTTTGGAGCCTGTCCTGGAACTAGCTCTTGTAGACCAGGCTGGTCTCAAACTCACAGAG
>NC_022009.1:12063646-12074109 GCF_000317375.1 Microtus ochrogaster | reverse complement strand
ATTTTTCGAGACAGGGTTTCTCTGTGGTTTTGGAGCCTGTCCTGGAACTAGCTCTTGTAGACCAGGCTGGTCTCAAACTCACAGAGATCCACCTGCCAATGCCTCCCGAGTGCTGGGATTAAAGGCGTGCTCCACCATAGCCCGGCCCCAGGGTGAACTTTAAAATTGAACTTTGATCTATTGTTGGGATCTTTTTTGTTTTGTTTTGTTTTGTTTTGTTTTGTTTTGTTTTGTTTTGTTTTGTTTTGTTTTTCGAGACAGGGTTTCTCTGTAGCTTTGGTGCCCATCCGGGAACTAGCTCTTGTAGACAGGCTGGCCTCGAACTCCCAGAGATCCGCCTGCCTCTGCCTCCCGAGTGCTGGGATTAAAGGCGTGCGCCACCACCGCCCGGCTATTGTTGGGATCTTATGAAGAGGAGATAGACATTACTTAGTCCTCCCTTTTCCCAGGGAGAAGATTCTCATAATGGATAGCAAATTCACTTGTTAATGCTAGTGTGTATGCCTCAGGGCGTTAAGACATTTAAAAAACTTTACAAGGATAAAAAGATAAGTTATTTTTTAGTAAAGAAGGATTTACGTATGAGATTAAGATAGATGGGTACTTACAAAATGAAAAAAGCTAGAAAGCTTCTGGAAGTTATGAAGGTTAACCTGAGTTATTTAAGGTGCATAAAGGGTGAGACTTACAGATAATATATATGCTATTGCTTATATAGTATTGATTATAAGGTTTAAGAATACCACTTTTAAAAACTAAATGTATGTCTAATCAGTTTATTTAGATGTATCTGACTATTAAAATATTACACGGTAGTTAAAAGCACCAGACTGGTATAACTGATCTGGGTGCTTGGTAACCACATTTGAAGTCTACTATAATGTAGTCAGACTAAAAGGGAGACTATTTTCCCCCTCATCCTCCAATGTCAATTAGGTCCCAGGGGACTGTGGGTCATCTCCCAATGTTCCGCAGCTGTGGAAAGTCTCCTGTTTTTCCTTGAGGGAAGCCATAGAGCCCCCACTCAATGAATCTTAACCAGAGTACAGTCTCTAAAGAGAAGGGTGAACACAGAGGAAAGACTTCCATAGTGGGAAGCCATAGGTAGGCCAGCAAAGCCTTTGACTTACCCACACAGGGTTTCTCTGTAGCTTTGGAGCCTGTCCTGGAACTAGCTCTTGTAGACCAGGAGGCTGGTCTCAAACTCACAGAGATCCACCCATCTCTGCCTCCCAAGTGCTGGGATTAAAGGCATACGTCACTACCGCCTGGCTTATTATATATATTTTTTTATTTTCAGTTTTACTATGAACAAAATAAGTTGGGCCAAGTTACCAACTTTAATTTACATGACCCTTTATTTATAAGTCAATTGGATAAGTACATGATATAAAAAACCATAATCACAAATGGACAGACTATATAAACATAACCATACAAAAATATATATTTTAATAAACCAAAATTTTGAGCACTGTAGCTTGTTAGAATCGTGTGTGTGTGTGTGTGTGTGGTTTGCTGAGAGAGAGTTTCTCTGGGTAGTCCTGGCTGTCCTAGAACTCACTTTGTAGACCAGGCTGGCCTTGGACTCAGAGATTCACCTGCCTCTGCCTCTTGAGTATTGGGATTAAAGGTATGCACCACTGCTGCCTAGCTTGGGATCCTATTTTTATAAGTTGTATTGTAAAAGGGAAATTTAATATAGAGATTTTTAGCAATGTTAGATTGAGCAAAAACAAAAACAGATGTGTGGAACAAAGGAGTATTGAGGGTTTAAAAAAATCATTTCAGTTAGAGCAAAATGGGTCTGGAACTAACAGGCACTGAGACCCGGCAGAGCCGCAGCTCCTCACTGGCAGGAGCCTGTCTAGCACTTGACAAGTTATCCTTGCATATCTGCTGGTACCTGTCAATCTCAAGGGGTTAGCTCTCTTTGTTAGTATGCCAGTATTGGAGACATGTGGCTGGGAAAATTTTAGGTCTCCTTAGAAGATGGTAAATGTGTAAAAAGCGATATCAAAATGGGAACCAAAAAGCTACAGAGAAACCCTGTCTCGAAAATCCAAAATAAATAAATAAATAAATAAATAGATAAATAAATAAAATAAAACCTTAGAAGTTTGATGTCTCCTCTTTAATCCTTTAGTCTAATATAAAAAGGGTACAGTGATCTCCAGAGGATTCAATAGGACTATGACATTTTATGGGTGATTGTGACATGTGATAACATTGACTAAGAAAGATGGTGACATCACATGACATTTGTCTTCTTTATGATATCATTAGCAAAGACGGCAGCCAACTCACGTGGTTGTCTCCATCTTGATGAGACCTAGCCAAGATGGCAGCAAACCACATGGTTGTTTTTCACTCATGGTGAACTCAACCCGTCCCCCAGTAAAGTGAGCCCAACCCCAATCAAGTCATTCAAGTCCCTGTGAAATCCACCACTTTCCAGATCAAATGTGAATTGTTAGACTCTTCTCTAAATTAAAAAATGAAATACTGATTAGGTGGGTTGGTTTGGATACAGAAGGAGATGCCTAGGAAGGTAGGTCCAAAATAGCAAGGCAAAGAAACAGGAAGGAATTTCGTGGTCTCAGCTCAAGAAAGCTGAGTCTGATACAGTAGCTAGGATTCCTGCTGGACCAGTCTCTCAGAGCTGCAGAAGGATAACTGCCTCTAGAATGTTACCAGATGTTTTTGATCATGGGGGGGGGGAGTGCTTATCAGCCAGATTAGCATCTGAGGGAGTGTTTAGGGAATTAGCTTTAGAAGTTTGAGCTGCTAAAGCCTGAAGTTCATAAATGGAGAGATAAAGCAGAGAACAGGAGTGACGACAAAAAAGAGACTTGGAGGTGTGTGGAGGGGGGAAGGGGAGACTACAGAGAAGTTGTGATTTTGAAGGGGCTGGAAGAGCCCAAGTGGGTGAGAAGAACTAGGAGGAGGAACCTGGGGTGGTTGAGTGCTTCCGGGGCTTATATGGGGAAACCTTGGACCACTCTCCATTTCGTTTGATGAAGTTGTTTAAATCTTTTAAATATTGAAATCAAAAAAGTTCCAAATTCAGGTCAGCAGTGGCCATTGTCCAATATATATTGAGGCCAGATTTGAACTGAAAGCCAAACAATTGTGGCCAATCTGAGGTCCCCCAGATGGAGCTCTTTTAGATTAGCCTGGAGTCAGACTAAGGATATGTCCTTTGGAATGGACAATTTTGATCCCATAGTGGGTTCTGGAGCAAGGCAAGAATGAATGTCAGAACCTGCTTCCCAGAACGTCCCTTGAGGTTAGGGATCGACTGGCAGCATGCCTGCTATCTAGAAGTGAGTGTCCCTGCATTTAGATTCCAGGAAAGTTAAAAGATGAAAAGGCTCAGTGGGAAGCTCCCAGAGCTTCTGAACCTCTGAGTCTCTGGGCCAATAAACAGTGAGGAACTTCCAGAGTTCCCAAGACCTGATGGGGCTCCTCTGAAACAGGCCCAGAGAATGACATTGTCCAAGGACGGATGCAAAGCAGAGGTAAGTGGAGAATGGCCATCTGGAGGTCAGAGGTGGTCTGAGAAGGAGGAAGAATGGGGAAAAAAGGTGGGAAGCTAATGAGTGCCAGAGCTAGGTTACACAGAGCACTAATAAAGTACCAAGAACCAGTGTTCCATCTTTGGGACTTGCTCTGCTCATGGGGGCAGAGGCCACAGGACACAACTGGTAGTTAGTTAGCCTACAAAGTGTGCCCATAGGAACAGGTCTCAAGGGTAGGAAAGGGTGGTGAGAAAGTCAAAAGAATCAAGAAAGAAGGCCTGGAGCCACCAATGGGGCCTCAGAGGCTCCCCTGGGTTTGAGCATCAAAATGTTAGACTGAGGGGTACAGAGTAAAGAAACTAAAGGAAGAAAGAGAAGAAAGTCTGGTCTCAACAGCTTAATGAGTGGTAGCAACCTTGCCATGGATGGAAGTTATGTATGCAAATGGAAAGGAGCTAGTCAGGACTCCTATAGAGTGGGCAGGGCCTTGGAAGCTGATGCAGTTGCAGAGGGTATATGCAGGTTTGTGGTGATATTTTACTTGTGATCTAACAAACAAAGCTTGCCTGAAGATCAGAGTGCAGAGCTAATTAGCCATAGAGGCCAGGCAGTGGTGGCGCACACCTTTAATCCCAGCACTTGGGAGGCAGAGGCAGACAGACCTCTGTGAGTTCAAGGCCACCCTGGGCTACCTGAGATTGATCCAGTCTAAAAGAGAAACAGAGCCAGGTGATGGTGACTCACACCTTTAATCCCAAAATTTGGGAGTCACACACCTTTAATCCCAGCACTAGGGAGGTGGAGACAGGAAGGGATATGGTTGTGTAGAGAGAGGAATATAAGGCAGGCGGAGACAAGAGCTCACCGCATTCAGTCTGAGGATTTGTAGAGATAGGATCTTGCCCCCTTGGTTCTGAGGATTTTATAGAGGTAAGACCTAGTGACTGGCTGCTCTGCTTCTCTGATCTTTTAGCTTTCAGCCCCCAATATCTAACTCGGGGTTTTTATTATTAAGACCAATTAGAATTTGTGTTAAGGTTAAGACATTCTTTTGGAACTGCTTTCTCAAGTACAGTAGGCTGTCTTGAGGAAGTTACTATCTCAACAAAGAGTTCTCTCCGAGACGCACATGTGGCTAGCCAACAATAGCTGAGCTAGCCACATACACAAGACTGTCCCAGGGGGACTTCCAGCTTTCTGCAGCCAGGGCATTCTATCACTAACCAAATAGAGAAGCTAATTTACCTAAAACCGAATTGTAAGTTACACCTCCCACCAGTGACAGATGCCAAAGGACAAAAACAAATTAAAAAATACTAAAGGGACTTTTCACTTCTGGAATAAAATAAATAAAAGCTCTAAGAACACTTTGCTGTATAGAGCCCCACTGAAACTGGGGTCTAGTAACTCTGGCAGTAGCCCACAAAGGTACCTGTAGAGGCCAAAGGCTAACATCAGGCTGTCTTCTTCAGTGACTTCTCCAAGTTAACCTGTGATACAGGGTCTCTCACTGAGCCTGGAACTTACCAGTTCCACTACACTGACTGGTCAGCAGGCCCCTAGAGCTCCACCTCCGTCTCCACTTCCTAGTGTTAGGCTTACCTGTGTGCAATACCACACCTGGCTTTTTAAATGAGTGCTAGAGATCTGAACTCAGGTCCTAACTTTTTGCACGAAACCATCTCCCTAACCAGGAACAGGTGAACTCTGTTGTATTATAGGATATTCAGCCGTATCCATGCCTCAATAAGCCACATGCCGCAATTCCTCTAACAGAGACAACGGAGAAGTGCTTAGATGTTGTCAAAGGTCTCCTGAAGGAACAATGACACCCCAGTTGAGGAGCATTCTCACTAGCTCCAGGAACCAGAAGAGAGAATCTCTGCAGAGCAGAACACTAAGACATATCCACCCTCCTCTAGGCAACACTGTCAAAGCTAGCATTCCTCTCTAACCCCACATAGAGAAGGTGCTGTGACCATCCCTGACCTATTCTAACACCAGGCAGTATGCTGTCCCTCCCCCGGTGTGTGTAGACAAGGTAGGGACCTGTGACTACCCTTGCCCTGACCATAAGGAATCAGGCAGTGGCTCCCCCTTCTTCCCTGACCCATGCTGTAGATAGGAAAGACTCTACCACCCCACAGTACACACTGCCAAGGACACACAGCAAGAAGAAGCACTGTCTCCCCCAAATGGAAGATAATAGAGGAACTGGTAGGAAGAAGCTTAGAAGGCTGTGTATGCAGTCTGAAGCAAACACCTAAAAGACCCACACGTGGAATCAACCTGAATCAACAAAGGAAAACTTGCAAAACTGAACTATGATGAAAAACACTACCCAGAATTCAAGCTAGCATCAGGTAACACGCCATCAAGGAGGTCCAGAATAACACTGCAGGGCCTATGAAAACAAAATTGCCAACCAAGTCACAGTCCACAAAAGTAGATGAGGACAGGAAGTTTCTAACATAAACAGCAGGCTGGGTCCAAAATTATAATACTGAAGCCAAAACCACAGTCTTACTGTGGAACGTCAAATGTCTAAGAGGCAATAAAAATTCAATAAATACAAAGGTATAAGAACAAAACAGTCAACAGACAACACCAAACATATAACAAAGATTTTAAAAGCAATCACTATAAGGATGATTCAAGAAATTATAAATAATTTTAAAACAAATGGAAAGACCAGAAGTCTCAAAGTGGGGCGGTGGTGGCACACGCCTTTAATCCCAGCACTCAGGAGGCAGAAGCAGGTGGATCTCTGTGAGTTCGAGGCTAGCCTGGTCTACAGAGTAAGTTCTAGGACAGCCAGGGATATGCAAAGAAACCCTGTCTCAGAAAAGGAGAAATAGTAGGCGTCTCGGAAGATTGGAGAAAATGAAGAAAAAACAAGGTATCAGAACAGAAAAAAATAATAATAAACTTTTTTACCACTCACTAGACAGGCTCAACACAAAATGGGAGACAACAACGGCATGGTTTGAATACGATCTGCCCCCAGCAGGCTCATGCCTTTGAGCACCTGGTTCCCAGCTAGTTGCTGTGCTTAGGAAAGTTATGGAAACTTTAGGTAGTTACTGGGGCCAAGATTTGAGGCTTGATAGCCTGGCCCCACTTCCTGTTCTCTCTTTGCTTCATGTAAAGGACATGTGATTAGCCTCATGCCCCAAGCATCCATGGCTTCCTGGCCACACTAGACTATCCCCCTCTGGAACTGTAAAGCCAAAATAAACCTCTTCTCAAAGCTGCTTGTGGTCAGGGCATTCTAGCACACTAACAGACAAGTAATAGAGTCGATGGTCTTGAAAGTCTGCCTGTGGGATTGGCACACCAGGGACAAGGGAGACGCCTGGAGCGGGTGGGGGTGCAGGACTATGCGGAGAGCCAGGAGACAAAGGAAATTAACATTCGTGTCATCGGCACCCTGTACAGCCCAGGGGAGCACCCATACTTCAGAAGGAAAAGACAGATGAGGACTAGGAACGTGGGGGAATTAGCTAGAAGGCCATGGAAAGAGTGTAGCCTGGAGACCGCTAAGCGTCATGGACTGTACCTACCCTTCCGAACTGCTCTGTCCAAGCCCTAATCTCCAGGGCCTCCCAGTGTAATAAAGAGATGATTCAGGATAATTATCATAAGGGAGACCCATAATCCTATAGGGCCAGTGGCTTTATAAGAGAGCATTTCACAGCATTCTCCTTCCACACTGTGTGGACAGGGAGGGAAGCAAGCCATCCGCAGGCCTGGAAGAAAGGCCACACCAAACCCTGACACTGCCACCACCACCATCTTAGACTTTCAGTCTCCAGACAGAGAGACTTGGTCTCTGATGCAGGGCCTTCCAGGCAATGGGGGTTTGCTATGGCGGCTGGGGCTGCCCACTGCGCTCAATCTCCAGAGACCTCTCTAATTTCTGGAGAAAGCAAATCAGAGAGGCTCTGGGCTTGGGAGTCACCTGCATCTCCTTGTGCTGAGGAGATTCTGTTCTGAATAAAGAGTGTTGACGGCCTTACCACCACCTAGACTCAACACAGAAGACCGATAGCTCCGCATTATACACACAAACCTTTCTGCACAGAGAACCAGAGGCAGGGAGTTGGAATGTCTGTAAAGAAAATGATTGCCTCCTCTAAAAACCAAGAGCTCAGTCCCCAATAGATGTATTTCTGAATCAGAGTCTTCCTCCTTCTCAAATGCGTGTGGACAGCCAGAACCAGGTTTTCAAGCAGCAGAAGGGAGATGTCCTTCAACCGTGTTTCCACAGAGAAGCGAGTGGCTCACAAATGTGTGTTCTAAAGATATTTGGTACTGCCGGGAGGTGGTGGTGCACATTTTTAATCCCAGCATTCAGGAGGCAGAGACAGGCAGATCTCTGTGAGTTTGAGGCCAGCCTGGTCTACAGCATGAGTTTCAGGACAGCCAGGGCTGCACAGAGACACCCTGTCCTGAAAAATAAACAACAGGAAGGTCTTTGGTACTTTGAAATTTTTAAGTTCCCAAATAAGTTCATCATTATTAATTTTCTTTCTCTGAAATTTACTTTAACTGGATAGATATAAATTAATGAACAAAAACTAAGCAATGTATTTGCAACAATTTAACAGAACCTGATAATCTATTTTTTTAAAAAAAATGATCTTTAAGGCTTTCCATCGGGCTGGAGAGATGGCTCAGAGGTTAAGAGCATTGCCTGCTCTTCCAAAGGTCCTGAGTTCAATTCCCAGCAACCACATGGTGGCTCACAACCATCTGTAATGGGGTCTGGTGCCCTCTTCTGGTCTGCAGGCATACACACAGACAGAATATTGTATACGTAATAAATAAATAAATATTTAAAAAAAAGACTTTCCATCAAGCCAGGCATTGTAGCCTTTAATCCCAGCACTTGGGACGCAGAGGTGGACAGATTTCTGAGTTCAAGGTCACCCTGGTCCACAATGTGAGTTCTAGGACAGCTAGGGCTACACAGAAAACTCCTATTTTGGGGGAAAAGTCTTTTCATACGAAGTTCATCAGGAAGTTAAGCAGTGTATGAATACTTCAGCTGAATGTCAAAATAGGTGTGTGTCTTAAGGTGTCCATTGCTGTGATAAACACCACGACCAAAAGTAACTTGAGGAAAAAAGGGCATAGTTTGTCTTACAACTCTTGGGTCACACTTCATCACTGAGAGAAGTTGGGGCAGGAATTCCAGGCAGGAGCCTGGAGGCAGGAACTGAAGCAGAGGCCGTGGAGGAGTGCTGATTCTTGACTTGCTCCCTGTGGCTTACTCTGCCTACCTCTCCTGTCCCTAGAGAACTGGTCCCTCTCACATCAATCATCAATCAAAAAAATACACCACAGCATGCCTACAGGCAATCTGATGGAGGCATTTTCTCAACTGTGGTTCTACTTGCCAGGTAAATCTAGCTTGTGTCTATTTTTAAAAATCAACCAAAAAAAAAAGGATAGTGTTTATGACATAACTGTTGTGAGTTCTATTTGTTAATATTTACCATATTTTAAGTTGAAATAGAGAAAGCTTTTTAAATGGAGAAAAATAACGAAATACACTGTACAGTCACCTGTGGTGTACTCTTGAGCAAATGAGTGAAAAGATAAATCCAACCTCGTTCCTATGAAAATAATTTTGTAATCACAGACCATCTCAACATTTTGGGGACCACAACCTCAGTTCTCTGGGGGTCCAAGCTCAACCTGAGATGGTAGTGTTTCCCAGTAGATACATAAATGGAATTTCTTGGATATTTAAGCAGCCGCCATATGTGAGTCATCATGTTATTTTTTTAAAAAAATGATAAAATTGAGGAAATCTCTCTAAAGGTAGCTATTTCCCTCAAGGAACATATACGCAAGAATAAAATCCAAAAAATAATGTAAATTTAGAGGTCTAGAAGGATCTGCAATGGCTTCTGGATGAGAGAGTTGGCAAAGATGTCAAGGGAAAATAGTGGGTGATTGGGCTACAATAGAGGAGAGGGGCCTTTTTAAATATGATAATATCAAACCCCTCCCTTTCTTCTCATTTAGTGTAAGCCAATTAACTGTTTGGAATGTTTTTCTCCGAGGTCCAACTCAATTTTTGATGAGTAGGATATTCTGACCTTGACCACAGTAGCTACTGAGGATGGCTGCATCTCTTTTACTACACAGCAGTTTTCAAGTGATCATCACCAAAGTTAAGGTTTTTCTGAGTTCTGTGAAGCACAATACAAATCAGCTTTCACTACCCAACCTCCTTAAAGTACTTTCATATTCTAAATTCAAAGTCAGTCATTGAAGAAAATTCAACCAACTAGGCTGGTAGTGGGTAGTATAGCAGAAGAGTGCTTGCCTAACTCTTGGGAAGCCCTAAGTTCAAACACCACCACCACCATCTCCATCTCCACCTCCCCCATCAACACCACTACCACCACCACCAAAGCTAATTGTTTATAAAAGATTAAGGAAGCAGAGAGGGAAATCAGAGAAGCATCGCCTTTCACAATAGCCACAAATAGCATAAAATATCTTGGGGTAACTCTGACCAAGGAAGTGAAAGATCTATTTTACAAGAACTTTAAGTCTCTGAAGAAAGAAATTGAAGAGGACACCAGAAAATGGAAGGACATCCCTTGCTCTTGGATTGGGAGGATCAACATAGAAAAAGTGGCAATTCTACCAAAAGCAATCTATAGATTCAATGCAATCCCCATCAAAATTCTTCACAGGTCTGGAGAAGACAATAATCAACTTTATATGGAAAAACAAAAAAACCAGGATAGCCAAAACAATTTTATACAATAAAGGATTGTCTGGAGGCATTACCATCCCTGACTTCAAACTCTATTACAGCGCTACAGTATTGAAAACAGCTTGGTATTGGCATAAAAACAGAGAAGTCGACCAAAGGAATCGAATAGAAGACCCTGACTTTAACCCACAAACCTATGAACA
>NC_022009.1:12061074-12061856 GCF_000317375.1 Microtus ochrogaster | reverse complement strand
AAAAAAAAAAAAAAAAGATTTTTATCAGCAGTATGATGTCATCCAGAGGTGTTATGAAATAGTCAGGGACTGACTGGCTGGTGTCTAGATCTCTGCCACCTTCTTAGGAAATTAAGAACAATAACAGGAAATGAATAAAATAATTAGGTGTGCATAACATATGCACATTGAGCCTTAAAACGTTAAGTAGAGCCAAGGAGGTGGCTTAGTAGGTAAATGGCAAGCCTGATAACCTGAGTTCAATCCCCAGGCCTCACACAATAGAAAGAGAAGTGACTCCCAAAAAGTTGTCCTCTGGCCTCAATACGTGTGCCATAGCATGTGCGTGCACACACAGACATACGTACATACATATGCAATAATTAAATTCAATGAAAATAGCTTAAACTTCAAATAACATCCTATCCTCTTCAAAGCACCTCACACGTTGGCAAAGCACCTTGGCATCTATTAGCCCCAGGAGAGGAAGAATTTCTTTGACCAAAGCAATTATTTCAGACATTAGCAGCCTGTGTCATCTGTAGTTGGGACTCATGCCTACGACATGCTTTAAGCGACCAACAAAAGAATGAGGAGCTATCAATGCTATGTCTTTATTATACAAGATATTATCATCCATCTAACTTTCTTCTGTGGGCCATGTGCATGTGTGCATATATGTGTGTGCATGTTGAAATAAGAGTGGCAGGGGCTGCGTCCCCCTGCGTCCCCAGCACCCGGCCGCCCGCATGGCTAGCTTAGCTTATGCCCCGAAATAATTACACGGAAACTGTATTCTTTTA
>NC_022009.1:12046992-12060949 GCF_000317375.1 Microtus ochrogaster | reverse complement strand
TCTGTCTGGCGTGGGAGAACCATGGCGACTCACTGACTCAGCTTCTTTCTCCCAGCATCCTGTTCTGTTTTCTCCGCCTACCTAGGGGTTGGCCTATGAAATGGGCCTAGGCAGTTTCTTTATTAATAAGAAATCACTCCCACATCATGTGCATGTATGCATGTGTACATGTATATGCATGTGTGTGTGTAGTCCATAGGCCAGAGGTTGATGCCAGATGTCTTCCTCAATTATTGTCCACCTTAATTTTTGAAACAAGGTCTCTCACTGAACCTAGATCTCCCTCATTAGGTTAAACTGGCTGACCAGAAAACTGTAGGGATCATCCTCATTTCTGCTTCCCCAGAACTGGAACTATGGGTGCTCCCCAGCACACCCAGATTTTTAGACAGGTACTAGGGATCCAAACTCAAATCTTCGTGCATATGAAGCAGGTACTTGACCGACTGAGCCGTCTCCCCAACACCCCTTCACTTGCTTACCAGGATGAAATAAATGACTGTCTGCTAGGACAAGTCACATAGGAAGGATCTGAGGGTGGCCTCCAGCCAATACCCAGTAAGAAATTGAGGCCTTTGGTCCCTTGGCCTATAATCCGAATCATGCCAGTTTCTTATGGTATCAGAAGTGGAACCTTTCCAGTCAAATCTTCATGTGAGAACACAGCCCTAGCTGAGGCCTTGACTACAGCCTTGCAGATTTCTGACCTACGAAGCTGTGAGCTAACAGATCTGCTATTTTTAAGCTGCTACGCCTGTGGAAATTCTTTATACGGCACTAGGTGACAAGCTCAATGTAAGCACAAAGAAAAATAACAATGTAGAAAAACATTATTTCATTTGAATTATCACCACTAAAATCGAAGAGTTGATTTTTATGCGAATTGATCAATTGTGAAACACATTGCAAGGGGAGGCTGCTGGAGTAGAGGGCGGTGCTCGCTGCTGCTCACTGTGGAGAGTCAGGGGAGGGTTGACTGATGGCAGCCGAGCTACTGGCACTCTGCAAAGCTGAGAAGATAGTCCACATGTGTCTATCAAAACAAGAAAGGAAGCACAAAACCAAAGAAGAAAGCAGATTGGGGATACAGATTTCAAGCATGAAGGGGGGGCTAGGAATGTGAAGACAGGGCCTGCCAGAGCCACATTCTAAGGAGAGATGGGTTGCTCTCAGAAACAAGACCTAGAAGGACAAGTCAGGACCAGGGGAGGTATCAAGCAGATAAGGTCATATGGGTACATACTAGAAGATACAGCCTTTGTAATGCTTGATAATGGGACAAGTAACCATTCCTCATGTTACCAACATCATTGGAGGGGCTTTTATGAAACACCAGAAACAGGTGGTATGGAATTGGGGAGGTACCCTGAAGCAGAACCCATCCAGTCCTATGGTACCCATCAGCTACACCCAAATGAAGGCTGGGCCACAAGTTTGAAGAGATCACCATCTTCAAATCAGCATAAAAGTTTTCAGAACTTGTGGCTCCTCTCAGCCCAGCACTCAGCTTTTTCAAGGACACTAGCATCTGTGTCCATCAGCAAGTGCACACACAATACACACAAGCTTACTTACACAAACCAATTAACATGAGAGTAGACAACTCTAGGTTAATGCTTCTATTTAAAATCTAGACCTCGGCACCTTGCGTGGTTCGTTCTTGAGTCTTACATTTCTGAACAGAACATTTGGTCTTCATTTTATATTCTTCACAATAATAGAATTAATCACTCGGTACCCTATTTCTGGCTTGTTATTGTGAAATTGACTATAAGCTATGGGAGGCATCTTGTAGGAAGGAAAAGAATATTTATTTAAGTCCTACTATGTGACAGGAGCTGAGCATCATCTCGCTTGCTTCTTGTAGTCCCCAGGAGTGGAGTAAGCAATATCTTCTAGGAAGGTAATTTACCAGAAATCATCAAGCCACTTTGAGTGGCAAAGCCAGAGTACACAGCTCAGGCACCTCTAAAACCAAGCAGAGGTCCCTCCCCCTGCACCACACTCATTATCCAGGCTTCTAAGATGCCTGAATTGCAGATCTGAAAATCCAGGCATGATTGGTCGATTATGTTTTGAGTGTTCTCTTGACATAAACCAGGGTAGTTTCCATATAGGGTGGATAAAATCATTTTATGAATCTTAACCTTCACTGCACTCTGAGTCAAACTACAAAGTGTGACTTTCTGCATTCCTAAAATTAGAATCCAAGGATATCACACTCTGACAACATGAAAATCTATGTTGCTAAAAAACCCTAGAAATCGATAGTCAATTTTAAGAAGAGATCTATCTTCTAAAGAGATGGCATCCATCCACAACTGTAAACCCCTACCATAAGATGTGCGGCATTCTTAATAGGACGATAACCGTGCAGATCTTCAGTGTGTTTCAGATACCTCCCGCATCCTCTAGAACATCAATTCTCAACCTATGGTCACGGCGGCTTTCACAGGGGTTGCCTAAGACCATCAGAAAACACACATACTTACATTATGATTCATAGAAATAGTAAAATTACAGGTATGAGATAGCAATGAAAATAAATTTACTGTTGGGGGTTACCACAACATGAGGAACTGGATTAAAAGGTCAGAGAATTAGAAAGATTGAGAACCAATTCACTAAAAAGAGCTGTCACTGTCTACTTTTATTTTATTGTATAGATAGCCATAGATAGATTCCATTGCTAAATGGAATCTCGGACATGTGTTTATCAATACATGATGTTACATAGCAATTAGTGGCTAAATGACACAGAATGACCTACGAGTAAACGTATGCAAATCCACTATATTCAGGACGATTCCTCCCGAGAAAGCCAGCCCCTTGCTGTTATAAAACATGTGGGACTCATTCTATATGCATTTAGAGCCAAGTCAGTCATGAGAAACTATCAGTGTGTGTACCAATTCAAAACGCCAAGAAGAAAGTAAAACAAGTAGGACTCACCTCAAAATAGTATGAAAATGTATATATCAGATTAACTCCCAAAACATTTTATTAATATAACATCAACTGAACTAATCAGCTTAGAATATTGTCTCCATACCTTCTTCATGTTTTTTTTTTCTGGAATTTCATTCTTGGTTTTAAAAGCAGAAGTTTAGAGAACAAGATAAGAACCAGGAACTTCTCAGAGCGTTCCTTCTACATTGCTGATAACTACGCTGAAACCTGAACATAACCCATATATGCCATGCCAACACACTCCCCAGACTCTTGTTGCTAGTATGTGACACTGTCCTAAAAGCCATTTACTGATTTGCTACTTAACACAGGAAGGAAGTGTGCCTACAGGTGCCCTAAAGCCTCCACTGCTAATGTAACCATGCCTGGACTTGTTTTCAAAACACCTGTATTAAATTAGGAGCATAGCAATGGATGTAACAAGATACTTCCTAAAGCTGGGGTACTCGGGTACATGGGGTTCCAATATATTTCAGCACATATAATATTTTCCATAATAAAGAGCTAACATTATCATGCCGACCGAAAGTTAGGAATCCATAACTGTGAGTCTTTCTTTTTCTTTTTTTTTAATGAACTTTTAAAATATAATTTATTTAATTTTTATTTTATGTGCATTGGTGTGAGGGTGTCAGATCCCTTGGAACTGGAGTTACAGACAGTTGTGAGCTGCCATGTGGGTGCTGGGAATTGAACCTGAGTTCTCTGGAAGAGCAGCCAGTGCTCTTAACCACTGAGCCATCTTTCTAGCCCCCAATCTGTGAGTCTTTCAAAAATTAAACTCTAAAATACTAGTCCAGAATTACTAGAATACAAATCAACATATATATATGTTCCAACATGGCAGGAACCTGGAGGCAGGAGCTGATGCCACGAAGGAGTGCTGCTTACTGGCTTGCTCCTCATAGCTTGCTTTGCCTGCTATCTTCTAGCACCCAGGACCGACTCAGGAGAATACTACACACAATGGGCCAGGCCTTCCCACATCAATCACTAGTTAGGAAAATGCCCTACAGTGCTATTTTACGGAGGCATTTTCTCAATTAGGGTTTCATCCTCCCAGACGACGCTAGCTTGTGTCAAGCTGATACAGAACTAGCAGCCCACTGCTCCTCCCCAGCTTTCTACATGCTAGTTCAGGAACCACAGGTGATTCCTGGCTGGAACTGGTTATTGATGGTGTGTGTTAGGACATGGTGTGTTTTTCTCAAGACACCAACAAATAGTCTAAGTTTCCAGGTAGGTTGTAATTCTCCTTGCCTGCAATTTTAGTCACCATCATTTGTAAATGTTTTAATAATTACTGTGATTGGAGATAATTTTACTCAAGAATGAGTCTATTTTCACTCAGGCAACTTTCCTTTAAAGTCTACACATTGTACTAGAACATGTCAAGCCCTTGTCTGGCAGTAACCCCCACCTTTACCTGCTAGGGCAGGCCTTGCTTACCTCCTCCTACCCTGGCTCACTCACTTCCTCCACACTGAGCAGAGTCCAAACTGCTGATGGAAGAGGAAAGATGAGAATAAAAGAAGCGGCAGGTTGCTGGGGAAACGTGGAAGGGAAGGAAAGGCTACTGGGAAGATCGCCTATGGGTTGGCAGCAATAAGCTTCTGCACGAGACCAGGCAAAAATGACTTGAGATCATTCTTGCAATAGACCAAGAACAACCAAAAGAGCAAATCTCTGAGTTTGAGGCAATTCTGGTCTACAAGAGCTATTCCAGGACAGAAAGCTACAGAGAAGCCCTGTCTTGAAAAAAAATTACATGTGTGTGCATGTATATCTGAGAGAGTCTTTGCAGATGATAAAGGTACCCCCAAAGACCAGAAGAGGGCATGGGACATCCTGGAGCTGGAGTTACAGCTGACAATGAGCAACCCAACATGTATGATGGAAACTGAAGAACCATGTCTCTGGTCCCTCAAGGAAGCTTATTCTCAAAAGAACACACATGAACATGCACACATACAAATACACTCCCAAAACATCAGGCCACAAGTAATTCAAAAATGAAGAGCCATGATAAAAAGTCTTAATAATGCAACGAATGCCATAAAGGAAAGAAAACCGGAGAGACATCTCACTCTCAAAACACCAAATTATCTGGAGTACCCATTACAGCTCAAGAGATCACTGAATACCACCACTTACAAAACAAACCTAGCTGCTTAACCATTTCAGAATGACTTACTGGGAACCACCTGAGGCTCTGACTTCCCTGCATCTCTGGGAACCGCCCTTCAAGCTATGAGCTCTCTGGACACAAGGGCATTCTCTCTGGGTCTCATCCTATTTGTGTGTGAGACTGTTTGCCAGGCAAATATTTTTGCAACATCTCTGTGTTGTGCATATACTCACACGCTGTGTTCACAGAGAAGGTCCTTCTGGATTCCTTCCAGGAATCACTAGCATCCAACAGTCTGGACTTTCCCTGGCTTTACAGCTGGTTTTTCCCTCAAGGAGAAATGGAGGGAGACGAGAAAAGTAGAATAAAAGCAATCAGCTAACACTAAGGCAAACTGTGCCTAGGTGTCCTAAGGAGGCCATGATGTCCCCACCTGCCTCTCACCTGTCGCCCCTTACTTGAAGACAGAAGCTCTGTAACACTAGAACTTGTTCATTACCATTTATACAAACAAGGCCAAGTGTAATTATTCCTTACTTTACTAATAAAAACCTAAATCTATCATTTCTTTCCCCTAGACTCTCTCTCCCCAGATGACTACACTTTTTGGATATACAAGCAGAACTGAGAACAAGAAAAGGATTGATCTCTACTGGTTGATTTTTATGCTAAACACCTGATAGACCTTGTATGATTTAATGTTCTACTCTGTGCTTCACCAACAGGTCAAGCTCCAGCTACATTTAATTAGTTTTCTTTGCAGCAATCCTAATTTCCGAAAACAACAGCAAAAACAACAAGAACAGTAGGCCAGCCAGAGCCTTCCAACACTTCCAGTCTTTGATCTCAACCTTCCCTCCCTGCACGCCCCTCACATTCATGGCAGCCAGACAAGGTCTCTGGCTTAAGGGCCCGGGAACAGAGCCCACTGGGGCCATCCAGCAGGAGGAGGGCGTGCCAGTCTGACTCAGAACTCCAGGAACCTTGAACTCACAAAGCCCCAATACTGGGCTCCCTAAAAGCTAGCTCTGGGCCTAGAGTCAGTCCCCAAAGGGTTCTGAGGCCCAGCCCCGCTGTATTCCCTGCATCAAGTGTCCCCTCCAGTCAGGTGCCGCATCCCTCCTGAGAGGCCCGCGGACCTCCTGGCCTCCCCTGTCCTGCCCGGTAACACGGGATGATGGGCATGGTGGCCAGGGCCCCGCTCCGGAGATGAGGTACCCAGACGCTGCTCCAGCGAGCCTGCCACAAAGACAGGAGCGCGCGGGAGAAGAACTTGCCACCCCAGGTCCCCAGACCTCCCCCGGGGCCCCCACACTTACTGTCAGTCGCCATGGTCGCGTCAGGGGCTGTGGGGCGGTCGCCCGCGGCTGGGCTACCCACGCCGCGCCCGGCCGCGCGCGTTCTTGGCAGGCCCCGCGCGCTCGGGGACCCGCGACGCGCACAGACGCTCCCGCTGCGCGCCCCCGCAGCGCCGCCCCGCTCCCCGTGGTCGCCCCCGCCGGCGTCCCTACACCCCAGCCGAGCCCAGTCAGTCAGCAGCCTGGCCTGCCCTGCCTTGCCCTGCCCACCCCGCAGCAGCATCCCTCCCAAAGACAAAGCAGCCAGCAACCTGGCCCACTCCTCTCCAGATACCTTGCCCGCCCTATTCGCCCGCTGCACACTTGTTTTCTTGCCTCAATTCCTCCAGGTCTGGCGCTTCTTTCCAGCAGGGCAGACCCTGAGCCCCAGCTTAAAGGAACAAATCTGGGGAACAGGTGGGAGAGAGCACCAAGAATCACCCAGCTGCCTCCAGGGCTTGAGGACTGAGAGTCACCAGGTGCTCCTCTCCTTCCCCTGTTTTGTCCCCACGGTGAAATAGAGCCCTGCGTTTAGGAGGCTCTCAGATAGCTATTAGATGAGTTAATGGATGGCTTTATAACTGGAAACCTGTGTGAATTAACGAGTGAACAAATGGCCAATTAACTAATTGTATGTGAACCGGATGGGCAACTAACTGGTGGATAATTGTGGAGCAGCTCACAGGCTTGTCGGATGACTTGTATTAAAGGACCAGCTCAATGAGAAAGTCAGATGGTATTGCCTCAAGGGCCATCGTGGTTAAAAAGTCCTTCAAATGAGCCTACCTGTGGGCATCGTATGCCGTCCATTGCGTTGAAGGCTGGAAACTAATTACCGAGGGGTTCTTGCTATATTTAGGGAACAGTGGCGAATGAGAAGCCACCACCACATCCTACATGGGGAAGCATCAAGTGGCTCACACACACAGCCTAAAGTGCATGCACAGGAAGCCATTTGTTTTTTTGGTTTTGTTTGTTTGTTTGTTTGTTTTTGCAGGCATGATGTATTTGGTCCATGCGAGGCTGTTCAGCTAGCCCAAACAGTAAAGACACCAGTGGCCATTATCCCAGGCATGACTGTGCACCAAGATTCAGGAGTAAGGCAGAGTGAGAAGCAGCTGCCCATTTGAGCAGGCAAGCAAAGGAAGGTACAGGAGACCAGCAGAGGAATCTTCCGACCAGTCCAGAGGGTGCAGGTTAGGGAGTCAGCATTGTGGGGTGAGCCACATTTACAAGCCACACCGCTGGCCTCGGAGGTCGCTTTTAATCTGCTGATAGCATATGCGATTCTCAAGTGCATTTAAAGTTAAGAGTACAGACACCAGGCTCATGTTTTAGTTATAACAACCCTGTATGGTAGGCCACCAAACAAAACAACAACAAAACCTTGAAATAGAGTATTAAAAAAGACTCAAGGAGGATGAACCTATGTGAAGTTCGAAAACCATGAAGTTAAGCTGTTTTGGGGGACAAGATGGAGAGATGGGTTTGGCTCAAAAGGGAAGGACATTGATGAAGTTCTTTACTCATTAATCGAAGTACTTTTCTGAATTATAAGGATAATGATGACTCAAAGTCTGTGTGTGTGTCACAAGTAACATGTAGGGCAGTGGGGTCAAATGTCAGCTAGAAAGCGTTAAGGAACTACTGGACTTCAAAGATGGGGCAGCCCCAAGGATGACAGTCCCTCAAAATGCTCGGCAGTAAGTGAAGCAAGAGAGTGTCAAGAGGTCAGGGCTGAAATGAAGTTTATTGTTTGGGATAAATGATTGTTCTACAAGTTAGATAATCCATGCATTCAAATATGGTCAAGAAAAAAATGATTTGTTTTTTATATATTCAAATTAACCTCCTGACCCAAGTGCCCATTTCACCTATTGTGGGGAGCTTGACTTCCCTCGCTTTAGAGTCAATTCCACAAATTCAGGTTCATCTGAGGTAACTCGTCCTTCCCTGAGAGGTTGGGGGAGGGGGTAAGACTGAGTACCATCGGGGTGTGTCAGAAGGCACCAGGTATGATGACTCCTGTCTATAGTAGTGTCTAGCACACAGCCATAGGCTGCATTCAGCCAAAGTTATCTATGAATGTGGCCAAACACAAAACTGTAAACTGACTTAAAATGTGAGAGGTGTGTGTGTGTGTGTGTGTATGTGTGTGTGTGTGTGTGTGTGTGTGTGAGGCATGAACTGTGTAGATAATAACATCATGTCAGTGTCGAAATGTCGGACACACCCAGTACATCATGGAGATCTAAGTCGTGGATGGACACTTAACAGTTCATGAACGTGACAACTACTGCCCCCTGCCCTGTCACCCACCTCCAAAGTGGACAGTTGGTGGTGGTCAGTTCTTTCCTTTAACCACATTGGTCCCAGGGATCGAACACTGATTGTCAAGCGAGTGTTTCTTATTCCTTTGGCACGTGGTGAAGGGACCTCTGCACAGAGGGCCAACAAAATGTGTAGTGTGCCAACGGATCTCATTTCTCACAGCCTAACTGGAAGGTTTACTGCTTCCCCTTGGCCGTGGAATAAAAGTTCTCTCTATTCGAGCATAGGACGTTTTCAGTTGCATGTGACAACACAGCAGTAGCTTAGACAAGAAGAGCATCGTATCTCACGTAACAAGGAATCCAGAGGTAATGAATGGTCCCGCAGCTGATTTAGCAAAGCCAGTGAGGACTCAGAGTCTCACTATCTTCCTACTCTGCCAGCTTCAGTCTCTGTCTTCACCACCACAATGGGACTGTGGTGTGGGACGTCCTTCTGTATATGTGTTGCTTTTATTGGTTAAAGAATAAAGAATCTGCCTTGGCCTGTGATAGGGTAGAGTAGAGCTAGGTAGGGAAAACTAAACTGAATGCTGGGAGAAAGAAGGCAGAGTTGAGAGATGCCATGTAGCTGCCAGAGGGGAAAGATGCAAGCTGCCAGCTGGAACCTTGCCAGTAAGCCACAAGCCTCATGGTAAAATATAAAATAATAGAAATGGGTTCATTTAGATAAGAGTGAGCTAGAAATATGCATAAGATAATAGGTCAAGCAGTGTTGTAATTAATGAAGTTTCTGGGTGATTATTTCGGTTCTGAGCACCTGGGAACAAACAAGCGGCCTCTTCACAACAGGGCTGCAGCAGCACAGGGCCTCTTTTTTTTTTCCTTTTTTCTTTTCTTTTTTTTTTTTTTTTTTTTGATTTTTTGAGACAGGGTTTCTCTGTAGCTTTTTTGGTTCCTGTCCTGGAACTAGCTCTTCTAGACCAGGCTGGCCTCGAACTCAGAGATCCGCCTGCCTCTGCCTCCCGAGTGCTGGGATTAAAGGCGTGCGCCACCACCACCCAGCCAGCACAGGGCCTCTTTATCTCTACATGATCACATTAAAAAAGCAGGCGGGTCGAGGGTTTTCTTTCCATCTTTCTTTCTTCCCTTTTTTTCTTTTTAAAGACAAGGTCTCCATATGTAACCCTGGCTGCCCTATCCTGGAACTCACTATAAAGACCAGGCTCGTCTCAGACTCATAGAGATCCTTCTGCCTCTGCTTTCCAAGTACTGGGACTAAAGGTATGCACCATCATGCCTGGCTCATCCTCTTTCTACCAGAGGTGAAAATCATTTTGGCTGTGACAGAGGCTGGAAAGGTAAGTGTCTGTTGTTTCAGCTCCTATTGCACGTGGTGGATTCTGCCATACAGAGAGAAACAGCAAGGAGGAAACAGGTAGGGATGCCACTGTGCTCTCATGCCCCGAACAGGACTTTAGTTCCCTGAGCTCCTTTATGAGTAAGGTCATCCCTCTCCTAAGGGGCTGGAAAATAGACTATTTAATGTTCTGCGTTCTTGCAAATCTGTGTCTTGTAGTTGCCCTCAGCTTTTGAAATTAAAAGACAATACTTGGGCTTTTTTTCTCTTTACAAAACTTAAGACTCAAGCCGGGCGGTGGTGGCGCACGCCTTTAATCCCAGCACTCGGGAGGCAGAGGCAGGCGGATCTCTGGGAGTTCGAGACCAGCCTGGTCTACAAGAGCTAGTTCCAGGACAGGCTCCAAAACCACAGAGAAACCCTGTCTCGAAAAAACAAAAAACAAAAACAAAAAAAAACAAACAAACAAAAAAAAAAACAACTTAAGACTCGGGACTAGAGATATGGCTCAGCAGTTAAGAGCAATTGTTGCTCTTCCAGAGGACCTGAGTTCAGTTCCCAGCAACCACACGGTAACTCACAACATCTGTTCCAGGGGATCTGATACCTTCTGAGGCACATACAAATATGCAGGAAAAAGTCATATGTAGATAAAATAAAATAAATGTCTAAAAAAGATTCTTTAAAAAAAATACTTAAGAATATAAATGCCAAAGTCTAGCTAGAGGTGGGAGACCTACCTGGTAAATGAAATCATCTAAGAATGAAAACCATAGTCAATGCTAAGCTCGGATTCTAGTGTGCTTACAAAGGGAGGAGGAAGATCCAAATTAAAGAAAAGTGGGAGTGGGGGTTTGGTGAGGAGGGCTGGCATGGCAAGCATTGGAGAACGTTCACCTTAGAGAGAGAGAGGGGAGAGGAGGGAAGGAAAGAAGAGAAGGAGGAGAAGGACGGGGAGAGAGAGAGAGAGAGAGAGAGAGAGAGAGAGAGAGAGAGAGAGAGAAGGGGAGAGAATATGACCATATAACCGGGGAGCCAAGAAAAGAGGAATAAGAGGAATATAATTAGTGGGAGTGGCAAGACTCAGCCCCCAAGGACACACCCTCTATGACCTACTTCCTACAATGAGGCCCCAACACCCCAATTCTCACAGCCTCCAAATGTCATCATTTATGAATCCATGAAGTGATTAATGCACTCATTAAGTCAGAGCCCTCATGTCATAATCATCTCTAGAAATGTTCTTTCAGATATATCCAGAAGTGCACCACCCCCACCAATCCCCTCAGGCATCTCTTAATCTAATCAGGCTGACAAACTGTGAGGAAGAGCACTCAGGTACCACTGAGAACTCAAGACAGTGAAAAGGCTTTTTAGCTGTTTATGTTGGTACAAAGAGACAAAACAGAAAGGAAGAATAGGTATAAAGAGTTCCTAGCCAATAGTAAGGGTTTTCCTAGAACTAGACCCAAGGAGCAGGGAAAGCAAGGTTTGGGAGCAAGTAACAGAAGC
The DNA here is from genome assembly GCF_000317375.1 of Microtus ochrogaster. Lineage (NCBI taxonomy): Eukaryota > Metazoa > Chordata > Mammalia > Rodentia > Cricetidae > Microtus > Microtus ochrogaster. Next base: position 12,049,372 of record NC_022009.1, on the reverse strand, counting down.
ACATGACTAGTAGGTCTCAGAGTCCCTGGAACAGCCAGCCCAGAGCTTAGGATGTCAGAGGCAGGAGAAGGGCCACAGTAAAAATGAGTAGGGGCAGAGAGAAAACTAAGGAGGTCAGAACCTGAGGACCTTGAGGATGACAAGTAGGACGACAGACTAGCCTGGGAGAACAAGGTTAGGACAAAGGAAGGGTAGGACCAAGCATCTGTATTTAAAATGCCCTTGCCACCTGGCATGGTGCACACACTCTGGCTGCATAGGCAAGAGGTTCTCTTTAAGTTTGAGGCCAGCCTGGTCTACCCAGTGAGTTCCAGGCCAGCAAGAGCTACACAGTGAGAGCCTACCTATAGATCAGTATTCTTGCTAAGGTAATTTGATAAAGGAAGGGTTCTCCGTTGGGGTTCACATGTCACCACACACATTGCTTGAGTGCAATTCAATTAAACAGGACAGGTCTCTCTCCTGTGGGCAAGAAACGAGACTGAGGGAGGGTGGAGGGCCCTGGGCACTGCAGAGCGAACCTTTTACAGCTACTGATGATTGAGGAAGGATGGAGGGCCCTGGGCACTGCAGAGCGAACCTTTTACAGCTACTGATGATTGAGGAAGGGTGGAGGGCCCTGGGCACTGCAGAGCGAACCTTTTACAGTTCCTGATGACTGAGGAAGGGTGGAGGGCCCTGGGCACTGCAGAGCGAACCTTTTACAGCTACTGATGATTGAAACAGTTATCACCTCTGTGCTACAGTCTGTGGAAATAAAGCTGTTTTAAATATAATTTGTGTGTGATACCTGTTAGCTACTTATTTTATCAGACATGGGACGAGAACAAGATTTGATTCTTTCTTTTGTAAGAATTTACTTTTGGGAGCTGGCACAATGGCTCAGTAAGTTAAAAGCTCTGACTGCCTCCTCTAAAGGACCAGGGTTCAATTCCCAGCACCCACATGGCAACTAAACCATCTGCAACTCCAGTTCCAGAGGATCCTGTGCCCTCTTCTGGTCTTCATAAGCACTGAACACATGTGGTGCACAACCACATACATGTAATGTAAAATATGTTTTTAAAGAATTTACTTTTTACTTTCATTAGATGTCTTTATCTCTTTGCAATGGTGTCAGACAAGTCACCAAACTCAAATATTTCATAACGTGCAATTATGACAGACTGTGGTAGTAATAAATGGTTTTTAAAAATGATATAGCCATTAAGTAATAAATACTAGTATGTTCTGGTTTAACCCTTGTAAGTCATGTTGTGTAGGAAGATAAGGTCGACCAAACCAAAAGGAGCCAACCTGGAGTCTGCCTGGAGCTGTCAAGGGTCCTGTCTGTGCCTAGCCAGTAAGGAGTTACCAAGCAGAGTTTCCTGGGTGCTAACAGGTGCTGTCAGAGGTCCTGATCGTGCCTAGCCAATGAGGGACGAGCATGAGATGTCAACTGTCAACTGTCACACAGCCTGGGTGCTGGGAGGGTGTATAAGTTTTTCCCTGTTGTCTGCGGTCGTTAGCGTCGCGCCTTTTCACCCCCTCCCCCATGGAAGACGTTAGGACCTCCAGCAATACGTGGCGCTCACCAGGTCATAGTCTTTTTTTTTCTTTGTGGCTGTAATCTTTGTGTTTTGCCTGGCACAGGTTCTAGTCATCTTCCCCTCCTTATTCGCGGCTCTCCTCACAGCGCCCCCAAATGGTGTATTTTCGGTGAAAAGACCCCTTGGTCCCTTCAGTGGGTAAGTGTTGGGACCCCATCCTTTCCTTCTTTAGGAAGCCCTCCCCCCCCCCGTCCCTTTGGCGGGTAAATGTGGGACACGTGCTCTTTCCTTCATGTTGTCTGTCATGTTTATCTGCCCAATCAGTGAGGAAGGCACATTTTTTTTTCCTGTTTCGGTTCACCTGTTGGCTCCATATAAGGAATGACACACACACACACATACCCCAGGAGGCAGAACCAAGGCTCAGCTCCTGAGCGCTATACCCGTTTGGAGACAGTGTGGGCCTAAAGAACCACAGAAGTTCCCCACTAATCACTAGACATAAGGGTTTCATACAATTTCCCACCCCTGTTGACTGTTGATCGCCAGCTGTCCCTCTCAGAGGGGAGCTGACAGGCAGGGTGGTGTGACGTGTCATCTGTGGGAGTGCCGCCTTCACCTTAGCAGAGAGAAGTGAACTGCATGGAGGTGTGGGAGATGAGGGCCCAGAGCCTGGCGCTGGCCAAGCTTGCAGTGTGTGAGCTGTGACAGGTGTGAGCTGAGTCGGGTGTGAGCTGTGATGGGTGTGAGCTGTGACGGGTGTGAGCTGAGACGGGTGTGAGCTGTGATGGGTGTGAGCTGTGCCGGGTATGAGCTGTGCCGGGTGTGAGCTGTGATGGGTGTGAGCTGTG
>NC_022009.1:12030019-12046892 GCF_000317375.1 Microtus ochrogaster | reverse complement strand
GAGTGTGAGCTGTGACAGGTGTGAGCTGTGATGGGTGTGAGCTGAGACGGGTGTGAGCTGTGACGGGTGTGAGCTGAGACGGGTGTGAGCTGTGACGGGTGTGAGCTGAGACGGGTGTGAGCTGTGATGGGTGTGAGCTGTGACGGGTGTGAGCTTCCTGCTTGACTGAGGTCTCAGGGTGCTGGCCAAGCCTTTGCAGGTGACACTTCAAGGTGTGGGCTCAGAGGTAATAGGCTTCCCTAGCCTGGTGTATAACTTCTGGTACCTGGTTCCCCTCACGTGAGCAGCACAGGCATCCACTCCTGTGCAGGACACAGCACATAGGTTGCAGTGAAGGCTCCAGGCCCCTCTTAGGTCTCCACTGAACTGTGTACCTGTCAACGGAGCTGCCTGCCTCTTCCGGTGCTTCTGTCCTTCCAGGTGATGCTCATAGGTCTGCAGCCGTGTGCAGCTGATCCTGCAGACCTCACAGTAGTGCATGGAGGGCAGCTGGGGCCCGCCTTGGGTTTCAGCAGCTTGCCCAGGAACTGCATCGTGTCGCTTGTAAAGCTGGGGTCCCAGGTCCTGTGACCTGGCCTGCCCTAGGTGTCTGAGCCCACCAGAGCCTTCCCGGATGGCTGCTGCTTCTGGATCAAAATCCCGGATGCCCTGGAATTTTGGTGGGTTGTCCAAGCAGTGGGAGCTTGGGCCTGGCCCACAGAATGAGGCTGTGACTGCTGCTCTGGTGTCTTCACAGCTCCTGGTCCCCTTTGACTCTCGGCAGCTGGTGTGTGGATGCAGCTGTGGCCACAGCTTCGCGCTGCTGCTGTCAGTACACACCCTCGCCTACTGAGGCTGATCTTCACCTGGGTCTTGCCCGGTGCTGTTGGAGCACCGGCCTCAAGGCCAGTGGCCTGTGCAGTGGACAGACGCTGTTGGAGAACAAGGAGCGAGCTGTGCGCCTGGGGGTGCACACCTACAATCTGCCCGTCTGGGTTCATTTTCCAGACACCAAAAGAGTAGAATGGCTAAATAAGATGGAAAAGCACATGTGGCCTTTATTTGTCAATTTATAGAGACGCTCTTTCCAGAAACCATAGAACCAGCTGTGTGTCAGGGACCATTGGCCTAAGAATGATAACAGATATATCAGGGACCATTGTCCTAAGAATGTTTGCAGAGAGCCCCACACCCCAACTATCTTGAGAACTGTTTGTTAACGGAACCACAAAAGAATGTTTCCGCTTACACAAAAACACCAGGTGTGCTAACTGGTGACCTTTGCTACCCCCTACCTCCCACCCCAAGCCAAGTTAGATCCTCATTGAAGAGCTATATAAGCTGTAACCATTACCCTAATAAAGTGAGTCCTTGATGATTGAATTCTTCTTGGTCTCCTTCTTTTCTCTCGCCCATGATTCTTACAGATAGAGCCTCTTCAGACCCTCAATAACTGGACCTGCTGGACGGGTCAGCTCTGCGGGGAGCAAATGTTCACAAATTGAACGTGGGTCAGCAGCCCCTCAGTGTCAGTGGTGCTAGGGTTTATACTAAAAATGTAAACAAAAGACGAATTATTTTGGACCTTCAGATTAGTTTTGCAGGAAATTGTGAGATTGATTTGGAGATCAAGCAAAATTTCTGTGGAGCTGGTGTGAAAAGTTTCAGACTCGTGGGACAATGTGGGTGATCCTGGAGCCCTTGACTGGAGACACGCTTTTAGCTGGAGCACTGTCCATCTTCCTTCTTAGGAAACCACTTTAGGGATTAACTGGACAGGACTGACTAATCTCCTGCGCATCCCTGGACTGAATGGTTTATCGGATACTATCATTTTGGAGACAATATCAAACTAATTGAAAATCATTTGCCAACAAAAAAAAATCATAGCAGTACTCCCTCCACTTCTAATAAAGATTCAGTCCCATGCAGGCCCCTCCTCCACTCCCATCCCTCATGCCACCATGGCCTTTTCAGATTCCAATACAATCTCAGGACTGAGCGCTGGTACCTGTCACATATTACATCTCACTACCTAAAAACCTGTATCTCTTTAATACTCAGAAAAGCTGTGGTCCCAACCCAATTAAAAATCAAAGCTGGCTTTGGAGTTGGAAGGTGGCTCTCTCTCCTTCTCTAAACCCAAGCATGCTGCTAGAAGAAAAAAAAAAATCAGAGTTTCTGTCTCATATCAGAAGAGCCACTTTGTGTGGGACAGAAGAAAACCAAAAATCTAGGAACAGATTTGTTGTCAAAACTCTGTTATCTTTCCAAAATTCTATTTCTCCCCTTATTTTTGACTCTTTAGTGCTTTTCTTTGGCTAAGCAACTTTAGTATATATTGACAGAAGAATACATAAAATAAATAGATCAATAGAAAAATAGATATATAGATGATAGAAGATAATATATAGAAAGACATGATAAAATATAGATCATTAGATACATAGATAGATGGTAGAATATAGATAGGTGATAATAGATGTGACATATATACTTAGTAAAATATTATATTTAAATATATTTATCTTATTTTTAATTTTTGTAGGTATATGTATGTCTATGTGTCTACATGTATGATCTTGCCTATTCCTTTCAATAATTCAGTGACTTTCTGGGCTCTTGGAAGAGTCCCATACCACTGGCATCCCCTACAATCCACAGGGATAAGCCATTGTGGAGGGGACCAGCTGAGCTCTTAAGAAGCTGTTGGCCAGGACTGTCTCACCAGAGGCTAGGAGAGATCCTCATCTGGCCTGAACAGAGGTCCTTTTCCATATGAACTTTCTCAGTTTTGATTGCAAGGGCTCAGCCCAGCTTACAAGCACTGGGCATCCCTGTCAAGGAACACACCACTGCCCCTGGTGAGATAGAGAAATCCTATCTCCCTCTGATGGCAGCCTCCAGCCCCCCTGCTAACCCGTGGGAGAGGATATGCTTGTGTTTTTCCTCAGACTGCAACAACACCAATGAAGGTCTCTGTAAGAGATGTACATCCAGCCATGGATCAGAATAACCCAGGATGGGTAATGTATATACTCCCCCTTTTTGTTCTCATTGCCCCCCTAACAAATTCATTTATAAAGGGCAGAGGTTATGGCCTTTGACTCTTTTTTTAAAAAAAAATAAAGTTTGGCATAATATAAAAAGGCTATTGGGTCCCTCCTGGATGCTCACATATACATTAACTGGTGGGATGGTTTTAAACCCGTATTCTTCTTAAATGTCTCATGCAGCAGATCTGACATCAGCGGACAGCAACTAAGGTGACTCTTCAGGTGCTAATGGCTCTTAGGCACCCTTCTCGCAGTCCTCCACAGGAGGTTATCATTGCCTGGTTATTTATAATTCAAAAGGCTGTTATTGCCGGGCAGTGGTGATGCATGCCTTTAATCCCAGCACTCGGGAGGCAGGGGCTCTGTAAGTTCGAGGCCAGCCTGGTCTACAAGAGCTAGTTCCAGGACAGGCTCCAAAGCTGCAGAGAAACCCTGTCTAAAACAACAACAACAACAAAAAAGGATATTATTACCTAGTACCCCCACCTTGGCAGTTCTCCAGGAAAGAATGCTTTTCAAGTGCTGGTAGTTAAAGACGGGTATGAGCTTGTTTGGTAGGCCAACCTAAGACGGGCACAGTCCAGTTGCTGAGTCCTCCTGAGGTGGGGTCAACAAGGGCTGAGCAAAGAATTCTGACTCCCGCTGAGAACCCTATGTAATTTTTTTAAAATGTGGATATTTAGGAAGATGTTTCCTGAGTGCCTAGCAACAGGCGCTGTCAGAGGTCCTGATCGTGCCTAACCAATGAGAGATGTGCATGAGATGTCACTGTCAACTGTCACCAGCCTGAGTGCTGGGAGGGTGTATGTTTTCCTTGTTGTTGAATAAACCTCCTACCTGACTCCGGCATGTGTGGTCTCTGACATCATGCCTTTTTATTCCCTCCCCCGAGGAAGACCCAGCAATATCATTGGGAATGGATAGAGGCTAATAGGGTGGAATTCTCATCTAGGTAAAAGGACCTGGGAGCAGTTTCCTAAAACTAGGAAACCTTAGGGCCATGGTTGTCTGTCTCCTGATCCAAGATGTCTCTTCCCTGCCAAACCTGTATAAAGCATGTTTTAAGGGATCCAAATGCATGAATGTGGCAAATTAGATCAAAATGGTGGTCCTGATGTTCACAAGTCTGCATGCGTGAATTCTGCATCCGCTTTCAATTTCTTAAAAGAGGTAAGAACAGCCTCTTTCTTTAAAAGTACTTTCCAGCGAGTATTCAAAAAATAGTTTACAGGATCATCTTTTAAATGAGTTAAAGTGCTGGAGTGTGTGTGCAACCCTGCATGCAGAATACTTAGCATGTGCAAGGCCCTGGGCTTGATCCCAGCACTCCAAACAAACCACAGTTATGGAGATGATTCTTAAATATCTCAATGAAGATACTCACTTGGAGATGGAGGGGGGGTCATTGGGTATCGTTAGAAGAATCAGCATGCTCACAGACGACAAGAACTGTATTCTATTGATTCTGTTTTTCCAATGACAATCCCAGGCTTTCCCAAAGTGCATTTCTGACCACCTGGTCTTGTCACTTGGGAATTTCTGTAAGAATGCAGATTCCTAGACCCCAAACATCTCAAACACACTAACCTGGAAGTCAAGAGTGGGAACCCTATACTCTGATAATTAAGCATGCTCCTGATTCAGAGGGTCTCCTGAAGTTGGAGACCCTCTAATCCAGGCACCAGCAGCTAGTTACAGCAACCAAAACTGCCCGAAGACTTAGACTTTCATAGCCAGGAGTTTCTGCTTTGGTCTTGTCCACAATGGAGAGACTACATTCTGAGGATTCCGTCACTGGAAACAAGCTCTGTGCTAACAAACCTCCTCAATAAATAGCTCTTGTGCCTAAAGAATCCACTTAAAAAAACAGAGTCCAGGGCTGGGGGCGGAAGTGGTGTGGCTAGCTCAGCAGTTAAAGCACTTGCCATCAAGAAGAAGACCAGAATTGGGACCTAGAACCAATGGGAATTCTGACCAGATGTGACAATGACAGCCTTTAATTCCAGCCTCGGAAGGCAGAAATAGGAGCTCACCAAAGCAAGCTGGCTAAGGAGACCAGCTTAGAGGCCTGCACTTGACTAGGACCTTGAATCCAAAACTAAGGTGAAAGAGTGTTTGAGGAAGACACATAGTCTCAATTTTGGTTTCCACATGCATACATATGCATACACCTTTACCTGCACATATGCGAATATGTATGCACACCATACACATATACATGAAAAAAGGAGAAATCCATTTTGTCTTTTTTTCTTTAGGAAGATGAAGAACTGCTCACAATTTTATAACTAAGTTCTCATATTTGTGGCTGTCTAGAAGACACAGGGTCCTAATTTAAAAAAAAAAAAAAGAAAGGGAGAGAGAGAGAGAGAGAGAGAGAGAGAGAGAGAGAGGGCCTTATCTAAAAGCTGTCTTGGTCTGCATTGGTCCATCTGGGCTGCTCTAATGGGAAAACCATAAGCAGGATGCTCATAAACAACACAGACATCCCACAAATCTGAATGTTCAGTATGTGGAAGATGCATGTAAAAGACTGTATCTTTACATGGTGGAAACAGGGAAGAAGCTCTCTGGGGCCTCTTCTGTAGACAGAAGTTTCTGTCCCCCCTGGTCCTGCAGCCAATACACACAGAGGATTATATTAATTATAAAAGGTTTGGCCTGTTATCTCAGGCTTATTATTAACTAGCTCTTCAACTTAAATTAACACATAATTCTTTTTTTTTTTTTGGTTTTTCGAGACAGGGTTTCTTTGTAGCTTTGGTGCCTGTCCCGGAACTAGCTCTTGTAGACCAGGCTGGCCTCGAACTCCCAGAGATCCGCCTGCCTCTGCCTCCCGAGTGCTGGGATTAAAGGCGTGTGCCACCACCGCCCAGCAAACCCATAATTCTTATCTTTGCTTAGCCACAAGGTTTGGTACCTTTTCTCAGTGCAGCATTTTTATCTTGCATCCTCTGCATCTGGGTGGCAACTGCAGACTGAGCCTTTCCTCTTCCCAGAATTCTTCTAGTCTGGTCGCCCCACCTATACTTCCTGCCTGGCTACTGGCCAATCAACATCTTACTAAGCCAATATAAGTGACAAATCTTTACAGGGTACAAGACCATTTTCCCACAGCACTCTTTGGCAGGACACCACCCCCTTTCATGGAGGCTCCTCCCTCCCTCATGACCCAGGACCATGCAGAGGTCTCCACTTCTGAACACCATTGCCAACAGAGCTAGATCTTACAAATTTGGGAGTGGACAGGTCCATTTATGGACATGATTGCTTTCTTTTCTTCCAGTGAGGTAACATCAGTTCTCTGTCAAAGTACTTGTCTATTTTAGCTAAAATAAGACACAACTTTTCAAAGCTGCAACTTATTTAAGGAGTAATGCACAAATAAGAAGCTTCCAAGGTATCTGAAAACACAGCATGCACTTTATCTTTGTCATTTTTTTTTTCCTACTTGGCTCAAGAAAGCTAAATAACTACAAAGGGAAATGAGAGTTTCAGAACACGACTTGGCAATATTACCATGCTTCCACCTAGAAGAAAACGTGTGCTCTGTGAATTCATTCCTTAGTTTATTCTTCTGAATCTTGATCTCCACCTCTTGACCTATTTGGCCCAGTTTCTCCCTGTCCTTCACTCCAATTAAAAAGAACAACCTGTACTTCTGAGCAGCTGGGTGCTACTTCCCATTCGGTCCTCAACAATGATAAAATCTGCCCTCAGAGCACAGTCAAATTGTCAGATTCAAGGGATACAATGTCACTGTCATCATTTACTGCTACTCACCACCCCCTCTTTGAAACTGCACCCTTTCAGCTATGAAACACTTGGTTTCTCTAAACTGCCTTCCAAACCCAATATATTGGTCAACAGGTACCCTCCAACCTCACTTTGGTGCTCCCCTTCTGGTTCCAAAATGAAACCAATTTTTGACAATACTTGGCAAAATTCTCTGAGGTTCTGACTTGTGTGGTCATTTGTTGAGAGCCAGACCAGATTGGGACTTCCCCTGAGGCCCTGGCACATGGAAAAGGAACTTGGTCTCTTATCTAAAACCAGGTATATGCTTAGCAAAGCCAGTAATGACCTGAGCCAGAGCCTTGGGGGAGCTAAGGTTTTGGATCTTGGGAAGTCAATTTTTCCCCCCTTCATGAAGGGCTTGGACAGAGACACTCTTGCGATATTCTGTGTTTCCCTTGTGTACCACTAAATAGCTTCCTCCTGACTTTATCACACTGTATAGCTTCCTGCCGATTCTGTCCTCTTCTCCCCCATGCAAGAAGTATGTAAGAAGCTGTGCTTCATAGGCTTGCCTGGCATAAGACATAGTTTATGCAAGACCTCCTGACCTCAGCCTCCCAATGTTCTTCTTTTCCCCTCTCATCTGCTGCCTCGCTCTCAGGAGGAACCGTCACTGAAGAATGACTCTAGCTCAGTGGCTACAAGTGGAGGTGGCGCCGTCAGACCTGCAGATTCCAGTACTGGCCTCCCCACTCTGCAGCATGATCCCAGGCAAGTCACATAACACCCGTGTGCCTTTCCTTCCTACTGCCTACCATGACTTCTGGGACTAACAGTGTGACAGAGCAGAGAAGAAAGGATTTGTTTTGAGTGTTTGCCTGAATGTTGTTAGTGTACCACATGCATGTAGAACCCAAGGCGGCCAGAAGAGGGCACTGAATCCCAGAGCTGGGGTGTGGATACTAGGAGTGGAGCCTGTGTCCTCCGCAAGAGCAGTGAGTGCTCTTCACTGCTGAGCCTGCTCTCCAGCCCCAGATCCCATACTTTTAAAGGCCCCTCTTTGTATGAAATTCTCAAATAATTACTAAAAATATTTTAAAGGGAAAGAAGGTTAAGACACAATTAAAAGGCCTTCTTGCACCTCCGGGATAAACGGCTGCAGAAGTAACTGTGAGTGGTGTCCTGTGTGCAACAGAAGTGGGAGAATTTCCAAAGAAAAAAGAAAACAAGGAACTGAAACCAGAACAGGCAGGACACAAGTGGTCGATGAAGAGTTGATCTCAGAGCCGCTGCAAGCGAGGCCACATCAGGAGAGAACAGAGGCAGAGAGACTGTGGAGGTGCCAAAATTATAGTATTTCTAGTGCACAGTAAACACAGACATCAATCCTTTCTAAAGGAAAGCATTAAGTAAGGCCCCAGCACTCAGGCCAAGAAAATTTGAGCTCCCATTAGAAATTGCTAGGGATGAAGACTACAGATCAACATGGTTGACTTGCTGAAGTTCAGATACTGCAAGATCAGAAACGGGGTAAAATAACTACAATCTTTTAATGAAATATAGAAAAAAAAATCAAAGAATACCATCAAAAACATCTCAGCAGTTAACAATAAAGCTCTATGTAGCATGAATTCTAATTGCTCCTAATAAAAACCCAGAGACAGATGTTAGGGGGTGAAAGCTGAGATCAGAGAAGCAGTGCAGCCAGCCAATAGAGAGACCATTTACCTCCTGAATCCACAGACCAAAAGGGCGAACCTGTCCTCTGACTGCTTCAGAATGCTGCCTCAGACTGCACTAAGCTCCTGTCTCCACCCGCCTTATATTCCTCTCTCTGCCTAGCCATATCACTCCTGTCTCCACATCCCTAGTGCTGGGATTAAAGGTGTGGGTATCTCAAGTGCTGGGACTGGAATCACCTTTGAATTAGCTCCTTTTCCTTTATAGACTGTATCAGTTTCATGTAGCCCAGTGTGGCCTTGAACTAACAGAGATTTCTCTGCCTCTGTCTTCCGAGTCCTGGGATTAAAGGTCTGTGCCACCACTGCCTGGCTTTTAGTGGTGTAGCTCTGCACTCTGATCTTCAGGCAAGCTTTATTTGCTGAAACACAAACAAAATATCACTACAACCCTCAAAAAATAAAAATAACTAAAAGCAAAAAGTAAAATATAAATAAAAAACTAAAAACTAAGTGGCTAGAAGAATGGCCCTGCCTGGACCTGGCCCCTCCTTCTGGAGCCACAAGTTCTGGTTTTAACCAGCTCTTCCTGGATGCCCACACCTGCCTTGTTTCATTTCTTGTGGTCGCCCAGACTGTACAAATTGGCTGGAATTCTCTGTTCATTTTATTAAAGGTTGTTATGGGGGGAAGGATATAAATCCACCAAAGAATAAAAGAAAATGAAATTCTGACAATACAGCCCTGAGGAATCATTCTACGGTTTCATTTTCCTCTCAGAAGCAATTAAATCCTAATTACATAGACCCAGAAACAGCACAGAGATGTGTTCTGCCTCCTTAGACTGTAGTCTTGAGAGGAAATCATATTTGCAAATCTAAGAAAATCTGTCAAAAGAATAATAGAGTTATTCACTGAGAGCTTGGTGATTTAATGTTTTATCCTATACCAGAGACAAATATCTTTTGTTTGCTGGGTTCATTTCAAATTGCAAACAGGATGGCTTTCTAGAAATACAGATTTTGAAAAAAGACAAGAGTATTTCATTTTTGAATCCAATACTCTGGAAGGAAAGCGGTTAACTGTTTAACTGTGTGTAATTACCAAGGGAGGCAATATACCAACTATGCTGCAGGAAACTAAGATAAATTGACCCAAAACCTTTAACAAAGAGTGAGCAATTTCTGAGGCTTTAGCAAAGCTCACATCACTTAAAAAATACATTTGCCATAAAAAACTCATGTTTAATACATCTCATGGGCATTGTCCTCTCTCCAAAAAGTCAGCTGAGGCTACCATGGCTCTCTTAATTTCTCTGGTTACAAGGGTTACAAGGTGTTCTAGCTGGCTTTCTGCTGCTGTGGTAACGACCATGACCAAAAGCAACTTGGGAGGAAAGGGTTATTTATTTCACCTTACAGCGAGTCCTCTTTCTCTGACTACTAGCAGTTAGAAGTCAAGATGGGAAATCCCCGAAAAAAGCCATCAGCGACATGCCCCAAACCTGAATGTAAGTTCTCTTCAACTCCCTGGCAACACACAACTCAGTGGTTCTAGGGCTGCAAAGTAGCTGGAAGTGACAAAGACTGAGCAGAGTTTTCAGCAGCTTCCCACTCATGTGTGGGGCTCCTGAGTTCAAAGTTCAAGTCCTGGAAGGTTATATTCTCATGTGACCAATACTTTATGTGACCCAGTAAAAAAAATGGTGCCAACAGGCTGTGATGGTGTGCGCCTTTAATCCTAGCACTGGAGACAGCTGCAGGCGGATCGCTGTGAGTTTCAAGTTAGTCTGGTCTACATAGCAAGTTCCAGGACAGCAAGGGACCCTGTCTCAACCCCCTCCTGCACCCCACCAAATAGACACATATTTATAATGATTAGAGAGGTGACAAACGAGTCGCTGCAATCAAGACAGAAACCCATGAAAAGGAATCAAGGAGAAATTTCAGAACTAAAAATTGGTGCCTCTAAATTAAAGTTATTGGAGAAAATCAAAAGCAGATCAAATACAAGAGAAGGAAAGATCATGAACTTGAAGACCAAATAAAAGGCTCTCTGGAGCACAGAAAAAGTATTATAGGGGAAAAATACAGCCCATGAGACAGTCCTAAGTGGTTAACAGGCATAAATAAGGTCCCAAAAAGAGAAGTAAGGCCAGTGCAGTAGACATCATGGATTAGAAAAGTCAACCACACCAGTTGCCGAGTAACAATAACAACAAAAGACTGAACTGCAGGCAGCCAGAGGAACTGGTGGGGCTCTTGCTAAAGCATGTGCTTAGCAGACGACAGGCTGTGGGTTTGACTCCCAGACACAAGCATGACTTTCACAAACAAACAAAGAGCAATGGATAAGATCCATACGTGAGTAAACGTATACGTGTTTGTCAAAAACAGGAATATTAGGCTGGGTGGTAGCCTACAATTCCACAGACTCGGGAAGCTGAGACAGGAGGACAAAAGGTTCAAGACCTACACAGTAATTTACACAGTAAATTCCAAGCCCAGCATGTGAAACCTAGCAAGTGAAACAACAGACTGAGCATAGCTCGGTGGAGGAGGCCTGGCCAAAATACCTCTGAATTAGAGTATATGCAGCCCCAAATTCTTAAGGATGGCATGGATTAGTGTAATGCAAGAGTAAACCCAGACTGCTCAGAGCAGACGGTCTTCACCACTGTGTAATGTGGCTGTCTGTCAAAGGAGTCTGATGCTCTGGGAAATCCTGAGACTCTAAATGTCTGCCCATTCACCTTTTCTGAGGAAAGCTGCCAGAGATGGGCTCTTCTCTGTCATCTGTTGTGCCCTATGGTACACGGGCCACAACTGTAGGACTCAGGGATCTCTATCCTAGTTAAGACCATCATCTGATGTACAGGAGCCCTACAGTTATTGTCCAAGTCTTTGAGGAAGCTGTGTCTCTGATGGAGTCCCTTACTCACTTAGCTGCATTCTTCCGGTAAGCTTCTAGCATTTAAGATAGCGGGAAGATGCTTTTGTTTCTTCCGACTGAAAGAAGCCTGCTCAAACATCTCTTGCAATAAAAATTCAGACCTGTAATACACAGCACAGTAGAATGAATAATTCAGGCATTTAAAAATATCACATGAAAGAGATTATACAACCTCGAGTCTGGGCTTTGACATTTACATTAACACAGAGAAGAAAAATGTGCAATGAAAATTACTACACAGTCGTTCAAAAGATAAAGGAAATGTGAATATTTTAACACCCACGGAGTTCTTTCCAGCCATTAAAAAGTAAGCCTTCTTCAAACTATAATTTAATTCAAGTACCAAGGGTAAGGAAGGTATTAGGAACTATGGTTATTTCCCTAAGCTAACCTGGGGGAAAAAAATGAAAGTAATTTTCAGTGTATAAAGTTCATTTTTAAGATATTTTCTCAAGAGATAGTAGACAGGCAGGCAGGCCGGCAGGCAGGCAGAGGTATCAATCTTTTCACTATACCCAATGTAGGCTGACAAGAGGGTATACATTATACCTAATTACAATTAACACAAGGAAACTAGGGTTCCCTTCAGCTGTCAAATGAGCCAGGAGTTTAATCTGATCGACTCAGTGGTCTGCGTAAGCCCAGTCCTTCGGTTATTATAAGAAGAACTGCATCCAGTAGTCTATCACTACTCACCGTCACGTGCCTGCGAAACGATACCACAGAGTCTACAAGGGCTCTCTGAGAAAGAGATTACAGCTCAGCTGTCCAATGTTGCAGCTGGACAAGGCCTATACACATCTGGAGTGCCCCGCCCATGCCAGACAGGGCTGAAGTTAGTCCTAGTAGCTATAGGATAGCAAACCCAAATTTTACCCAAGTCAACATTAATATTTTTATCTTAAAATACTGTACTTACAAGATATATATTTTCAACCATATCAGATTTGAAAATTTCCTCTTCAAGCCAGATTTTGAACCTTAATAATTAACTATAGATTAGGTTGAACACGCCACATGTCATGGAGGTGATCCACTTCTTTCTGGCAGCATTCACACAATTTCCATTTAAACTCATGGGCTGAGAAATTAAAAGAGCAGCACATGCACGATGTGCTGCTATAGAATTTTTTCCTGTGATTTACAAAGACGCACTCTAAAATTTCTAAGACTGCTCCTCAAGGCTTATTAAATGTAAGCACTAGACAATTTATTATCTAATCGTATGTGTAGGTGAGGACACACACATACAAATGTATTCACACGCATTAGACCAAAGGGTATTTCAAAGCAAACACTGAAGAAGCTAGCATGAGGCACGGTGCAGTCTACAACCCCAGCAGTGGGGACTCAAGGTCAACCTACCATACATATCCAGTAAATGGATAACAGGAACACATCATTCAGGACAGAGGAGTGTTAACTTTCTAAGTTATCAGTCAAGTGGTTGACCATGCAAATTTCACACATTAAAAGACAAAGCAAGTGGGAAAAACTTTTATTGCACTTGATCATAACACATAAACTATTAAAAACCACAGCCCAGTCGACTGCTGGATGACAGGTACGAGTCACTTATATATAAATAGTATTTTAAGAAACTGAGAACTAGAGTAGTAAACATTACAGCGCCGCATGAAGGTGCAGCCACAGAACTTTCGGGAGCTAACACACAGCACACAGCGCACAGCTTTCTGTCACAGCCTGAATGCAGACTATATCTCCATCCACACAGACGCTGAACAGAAATGTTACACAGCTTCAGAGTCAGCACCTACTCCAGCTCTTGACCAACACTGGGCTCTCCCATCTCACAGAAACGACCTCGTTCTCAGATGTCAGTCCTCGCTGGCCAGCCTCTTGCTCACAACAAAATCAAACCTGCTTTTCTGTCAGGAAGCTTAGAAGCTACACTCCACCAGGCTCCTGGTCAGCGCTTTCTTTTCTTTTTGGGAGCGGTGAACTCTATGAATACAAGGTTAAGAAGTCCATCAATTCTTTTAAAAAACTGACATTTAAATGACAGTTTTATTATTACATTTTTATTATTACCTGTGTAAGAGTTTAACTCCTCTCACCCAACACTGTCCTCACAGCCAAGATCCAAGAGGGAGGCAGTGAGGGAGATGAATCTCTCTGATCTCTCTCTCTCTCTCTCTCTCTCTCTCTCTCTCTCTCTCACACACACACACACACACACACACAAACACACACACAAATGTATAATATATGTTAAATTACTTACAATATCAATATATTATCATATAACATATAATTAAAATTTAATATATATTTAAAAAATACAATGGAGCTCATGATCTTATTGCCAACTTAAAACTAGAAAAAAATCTTAGCTCTGACACACGTGACTTTTTTCCAATGAAATTGTGGTTTAGAAACGCCTATCTCCAATGAGACAGAAATGTTTCAGTCTTACTGAGATGCCAATAAGATAGGAAATCTCTGTCACTCCAAATCTTAGTTCATAATTATTAAGTTGCTTAAAATTTCTCCAGGTTTATATCTTTTCTGTAATTAGTGTAAACCCAGGGCTAGATAAGTGAGCATTATCTTGGCTAGTGAAAAGAGAGACTTCAACTCCACTACAAGGAAACCTGGGAATACAGCACTTACATGGTCTGTCTTTCTCAGTCTCACAGCTAATGCATAGCTACCATGCAAATAATCACCACTAAATACAAGACACAGAAACAAGAACTTCAGAAAGACGTGATAAAAAGAAATATTCTAGCCAAGTAGTGGTAATGCGCGCCTTTAATCCCAGCACTCAGGAGGCAGAGGCAGGCGGATCTCTGTAAGTTCGAGGACAGCCTGGTCTATAGAGCAAATTCCAGGAAAGGCTCCAAAGCTACAGAGAAACCCTGTCTTTAAAAAAAAAGAAAAAAGGAAAAGAAATATTCGCCATCAGTGAAAAATAAAAAGGGGATACCAGGGAAGATGGGGGGGGTGGAAGGGGTTAGGAAGAAAAAGAAAACAGATTCCTAGAAGACAGTGCCAGGACCAGAAGCAGGGCAGGGCAGAGGTCTGTAGGCAGCTTCTGAGAGAGTGACACTATGGACTCCCCAACAGACAACCACATCCATGTACTGCATCTTCACTAGCTGGGGAAAAGCATGGTTACAAAGTAACAATCACCTGCTCCGATGAGGCAAAGTCAGAGGGACAGAGGGTCAGAGGACTGAGTCGCCTCTCTGTCACCTGGAAGGCTCTAACGATATTGCTCTGCAAACCTAAGTCCTGCACTAACCAGTGAGACGCTCCTGTACCTGCTTCGCTGAAGTCGTCAGTCTCCTCTGCCTCTTCCGCAATTATGGGCATACTCAGGCGTAAAGACTTCTCTTCCTTCTGGTCATTCTGAACATTACCTAGAAATGTTTAGAGATAATGAGAAATTACTGTATATAAAACCAACGCTAATCTTAGGTATTATAACACTGAAATTATAATAACATAATCATGCATTCCAGAATAGAAATTTTTTAAATGTTTCTTTTCTAATTAATTTACCAATTACCAAGTTTCCTATGACTTCTTTCTCATTCTTAGCCTTGACTGATACCTCGCTGTCAAAGCTTTTCTTAAATATTAAAATATTTGTGTCACTGGGCATGGTGGCACACACCTATAATCTCAGCACTTGGGAGGATGGTTCACTTTGAGTGAGCTCCAGCCTCAAACAAATAAATGGGTAGAAAAACCTTTAATCCCAGCACTCAAGAAGCTGAAGCAGGAGGATTACAAGTCTGAGGACTGACTGGGCCACATAGCAAGTTCCAGGCCGGCTTGAGCTACATACTGAAACCCTGCATCTACCAAACAAGTTTGTGCTTTGAATACAGCTATAATTCTTCTAGTAGGCGACGTGGAGAATGAGAAGAAACAAAATTGGTGAGACACTTCATTTGACCTTTATCACACAAATAGGGTGCCAAGGAGGGCTGATCATGTGTTCCTTCACGTAATTTAAAGCTGAACAGCTTCAGTTTCCTTTCTGAATGCAGACACATTTCCTTTTGCTACACAAGACACATGCTCACATACGTTTTAGTCATATCTGCCAGTGAATTTCCACTTTCAAAAACTCTAGATTTGGGGGCTGGAGAGATGGCTCAGTGGTTAAGAGCATTGCCTGCTCTTCCAAAGGTCCTGAGTTCAGTTCCCAGCAACCACATGGTGGCTCACAACCATCACAACCATCTGTAATGGGGTCTGGTGCCCTCTTCTGGCCTGCAGGCATACAGACAGAACATTATATACAAAATAAATAAATAAATAAATAAATAAATAGGAAAAAAAAACCTCTAGATTTGGGCTGGGATGTGGCTCAGTCGGTGGAGCATTAACCTAGCGCGGGATACAGGTGAGTTTGATGCCCAGCACCATAAGCCAGGCAGGGTGGCCCACATCTACAGCCCCAGCACTAGGAAGTTGGAAGCAGGAGGACCAGAAGTTCAAGGTCTTCCTTGACTATATATAGCAAGGACAGACAGACATTACAGGAATTGAATCTAGCCAGGACAGACTGAGCAAATGTTCCCCCATATGCAGTCCTCATCACGCCACCTCTACTTCCCCAGCATTTACCACCAGCGTCCTCCACATGCTGAGACTCAGCTTATCTCATCCCCCATCAGCAGACCTGTCAGGATGCCCTCTACTTCCTACACCCACAGCCACTGTCTGCCACTACTAAACCTGAGCTCCACAGCAGGCCACTTTAGTCTGTTAACTCAAACCTTCCGGTTACTCCTGGTTTTCAAGGAGACGCTAGTCCTGTCACTCACCTCTGCCTACCAAGATAAGCCTAGGCGGCTGACTCCACTTTTGAGGTCAGGCCATGATATAATACTCAGCATATTTTTCCAGAATTACTAAAAGTTAACACTGTTTCCCTGTGAACCAAAATAGACCTCACTCTGTACACCCCAGACACTGCCCTTTCCAGGTCATCCCCTGCTTCTCTTAGTCTATGGCTTCCTCTATTGCTAAACATTTCTTTATTTTAATCTATGTGCATGGGAGATTTGCCAGGATATGTGCCTGTGTACTATTTGTGTGCCTAATGCCCAAGAAGACCAGAAGAGGGCACCAGACCCCTGGATCTGGGGTTACAGGCAGTTGTGTGCTGGAACTGAACCTGGGTCCCATAGAACAGACAGTGATCCTAACCACGGAGCCATCTCTCCAGCCCCACCAGTTTTTTAAAATAAGTACAAAGTACTCCTTAAACACACGCATCATGCTTACACAGTAAAAGTAAATTTTTTGTGAGTCGTGCATGTGACCTTGAGGCACACAGGCACACACGTGACACTGAGGCACGCCTGTGTAGGTGTACATGTGACACTGAGGCACGCCTGTGTAGGTGTACATGTGACACTGAGGCACGCCTGTGTAGGTGTACATGTGACTGAGGCACACCTGTGTAGGTGTACATGTGACACTGAG
>NC_022009.1:12014364-12029674 GCF_000317375.1 Microtus ochrogaster | reverse complement strand
CACACCTGTGTAGGTGTACATGTGACACTGAGGCACACCTGTGTAGGTGTACATGTGACACTGAGGCACACCTGTGTAGGTGTGTACGTGGAGGTCAAAGGACAGCGGCTGAAACCCGGCTCACTCCTACTGCCAGAGGGTCCAGGAGACTGAGCTCAGGCTGACAGGTTTGGCAGCCATCTCCTTTACCTGCTGAGCCATTGAGATGGTCTTGGTTTTATTTCTGACAAAGGTGTGAAGGCCATTTGGAGGAAAAAGAGTAGCCTTAAACAATGCTGATACAGTTTTCCATCCACAGTCAGAAAATCCCTCCACTTGCATGTGTAACAAAATGATTCAAATGTGTCACACACATGAAAGTTTCAAAATGCATACCAGAGAACACTGAAGAACTATTCTCAGATAAAACTTTTTTAACGCATAACACAAAAAGCATGAATCATGAAAGAAAAAATTACAAACTGCACTTCCTTAAAATTAAAATTCTTGAGCCAGTGTGGTAGTGTGTGTATATAATCCCAGCACTTGGAAGGTAGAGGCAGAAGGTTCGGGAGTTTAAAACCATCTGTGTCTACACAGACAGCCAAGAGAGCCGAGGTGAGCTTGGGCTGCAGGAGTCCTATCTTCACCAAAACAAAACATAACAAATAAAATTCAAATTATTTCTTTTTCCCCCCTTAAGACAGAGTCTCATTATGCAGCCCTGTGTAGCCTAGAAATCATGGAGATCTGCCTTCCTCTGATGCCCTAGCATGGGGATTAAAAGTATGTACTACCATGTCCACTAAAATTTACAGAGATGTCCAGTAGAGCATCTTCAAATTCTATTCCTTTGGCAAATAAAAGGTTATTCAGATTTACTATATTGTGTCTTATGAAAAATTTATAATCTGTTACTATTAACTTACTATATCAATAAAACTATCTCAGATTCTCTTTATGAACCTTTCCAGCTATAATTTCTGTAGTAGGGTCCCTTACTTTACTAAAACTTTTGCTCTTAATTTTTGTTCAGCTAAGTACAGAATACATTTTACATATAGCACTGGCCACTCACAAACCATGGAAACTGTATAGCTTCTCTCTGATAATGTACAAGTTCACGTTCCCAATCACACCACCTGGCTCTCTATGCACAATGTCAGATAAAATATTCTTCTAATGTATCGTTGTTAATGTTAGGCTCTCTGTCTGTCTTCCTGCCTTTAAAAACTAAAGGAGCATCTATTTCTTTCCTCCAGGAAAGGACTGCTCTGGCACGGTCTGTGGTGACCCTAACCCATCACCTACTTCTACTGCAGTATATTCAGATGTTCTTTCACATTAAACTGGGAGCTGCACAGCTAAGCTGCGAAAGAAGTCGTATAGCTTATAAAGTCTAAAATACTCGCTATCTGAACCTTATAGAAAGTCTGATGACCCCTAATCTAGAGACTTTTTAAATCAAGGATGGATATCAAACATTATCAATTATAATATATATTTCCCCCTTTATAAGCCTAATATAAGATAAATTATATTATTAATCTATTAGATTCCAATTAACTGCATCATGACTTCATCCTAAAATGACTAGATTCAGGAAGAGCTTTTGATTTACCTCCTACATCAGTTCAGGGGCCTGTTTTTGCACTTTGGGATTTTTTTTTTTTCAATGCTCAAGTTTGAACTGAATTGTCTTCCCTGTGCCTGCCAACTTCTGAGGAGCAAGTTCCCCTTTAAATCACTACTTGGCTACCCTTAACCACCATGGGCGTCTTCCTCAGAATTCTTACTGCACTTGAAGCAACTTTCACACAGCACAGAACCATATCTGACATACACTGAAGCTATTTAACTTCCACTCACCCTCCACTGCCTCAATAAAGGAAAAAAGAAACACATTCAGAGGCCGTAAATGACTTTCACAAACCTAGCTAGCAGTGTGTCTGGTAAAATTATTAAGTATGTGTTAATGTTTCTAGTGTGCTTTCTGTCATTAATACATTCCAACTTTAGCTGTGCTGAATACATAGCATTTATTCAATTTTCGAAAATTCAAATCATTAAAATACATGGTCAAGTAGTAAGATCATTTTGCAGACACTCTATTACAAAGGAAACAGATACTTTAATGAATTTAACTGAAGGAGATAAAGTTTATAGACTGCATTACTTACTGGCCTTTTCTAGATGTAATTTAATTTACATACATCATTACTAATAAAGTTACACTGAATAATATGTTTGATATAATCTCTAGGGTCTCTTTCAGCAACAAGAGCCCATGAAGCTATGAAAATGGGTTAATCTTTAAAATTAAATTCCATGATGTTCTCACACAAATCTTTTTTTTTTTCTGAGACAGATCATTTATTTGTTTGTTTATTGGTCAAGGCAGGGTTTCTCTGTAACTTTAAAGCCTGTCCAGGAACTAGCTCTTATAGACCAGGCTGGCCTCAGACTCACAGAGATTGGCCTGCTTCTGCCTTCCGAGTGCTGGGATTAAAGGCATGCACTACCACCTGGCTAAGATCTTACTATGTAGCTCAAGTTGGCCTTAAACTGGTAATCCTCCTGCCTCAGCCTCATGGATGTTGGTATTACAGATATCTCCCCATCATGATCTAACCCATCCTAGAAGTAAGGACTACTCATCCCTGCCAGGCCTTAGTAAGACTTTTAAAGCAAAGTACCTCTGCTTTTGGAAGGCCTCTTCTTTCCTGCTGGTTCTGCTGTCTCTCTGGTTCTTTTCTTCTTAGCTGCTTTGCCTTGCCCTTGTCCAGACCCAGAATCAGAGTCAGAGGAGTCAAGCTTGGCTTGGCGATGCCTCCTGGACTTGGACGCCTTATTAAGAGAAACCCAGTTATTCACGATGAATAACACAGTGAGTCCAAAGGACAGATCACGAAGGTGAGGAAAGCAGAAACACATGCCATCATGTCCTTACTATTACCGGGCTTGTACTATACACAGTTTTTACGCAGACACAGACTTTTCACCTGTATAACCAAGTCCTGCAGCTGCCTCACCATCAGCTCACACTGGGTTATCTAGAATCTCAGAAGAGTAGGGTCTGACTCACAATAAGGCACCTCCCACTGTTTGCCTTGTTCCAGGTATGACCATAAGGCCCAGACTGGTCAAGATGGGTTTCACACACCCACTTGTTCACTGTTTTAGAACTGTAACTACCAGGAAGGAAACACCAGCTCTGAACCAAAGCCAGGAGCATGAACAATACTGAAAAGACAGACAGGAAAAGTGAGGAGGGAAGTTCTGGTCCTAATGGTATCTGAGACCAGCAAACCAAGGGATCTGTTGTTGTTCTGAGGCAGGGTCCCTCTACACAGCCCTCGCTAGATATACTATATAAACCAGGCTGGCCCTGAACTCAGAGATATGCCTTACCAGCGAGTCTTCAAAAGCAATTCTAAGACACCAACTGCACCTTACGAGAGAAAAAACTGCAGCTGTGCAATCATACACGTAGAACAATCGTGGGGTATGATGCAATTGGACTTTCAAAATTATCTGCTGTCTTAAGATATACACAAGATACCATTTGACAACAAATTCTCTCCATACATAAAGAGAATTCTGGTTAAAAAGAGCTGAATATAATCCATTTATCTTCCTTGGTGTATTTTCAATGTCTTATACTCATTTTACTGTGATGGTGTGCAGCAAAGGTATAATACCTAACCAATGGAGAATCCTCCTAAATACTGACTATTACTTTTTTATTTCTACAGTTGGAAAATGATAGTTTGATTTCCCATAAAATAGTCAGGAAAAAAGATCTAAGAAAAATATACAGAATTAAAAATGAATTTATCAGTACTTGCTGTGGAATAATGCTACTGTACACTGTAAGGATTTGTCACTCGTATTAGTTTAGTAAAATACTGACTGGCCAGTAGCCAGGCAGGACGTATAGATGGAGGCAACTAGACTAAGAGAATTCTGGGAAGAGGAAAGGCCCAAGCCAGACACAGAGGAAGTAAGATGAGAATTCCCTACTGAAAATAGGTACTAAGCCATATCGCTAAACATAGACAAAAATTTTGGGTGAATCTAAGTCATAAGAGCGAATTAGTAATAAGCCTGAGCTAGCAGGTCAAACAGTTTGCAATTAATATAAGCCTCTGTGTGTTTATTTGGATAGAACGGCTGTGGACTGGCATCTACATGCTTTCTCCTAAAACTTGAGTAAAATAATGACACAAACACACACACACACACACAAAACCAAAAAACAAAAACCAGACACATGGTGGGAACAACTCAATTATAGTTCTGAGTAGGGAAGTGAGTGACAACTGCCTTAACAAGGGAAGGTTAGAAATCACATGGCCACAAGGGAGAGCTACTACAGAACAGTTCACCTAATAGACCTGCATCAAAACCATAGGGAGACACAGCAAAAATCTACAGGGGAACCGAGTCCTGCTCCCCAGCCTCAAAGCTGGGCAATGAACCGCCTCCCCAGGACACCAGGAGTCTATCCTCTGGGAAAAACAAATCAGAGATATTTAGGATTTTAATAATTGATAAATAAATAAATGGATGAATGAATGAAACCAAAGAAACAAAGACGGTACAGTGGAGGAGGGCGGAGGCAGTAGAAGGCTGTCTGAGCACGGACTCTGAGCTCCTGTCCTGACTGACTGGAAGCTCCGGAAACACTGGCAGCTGGGCTTGCTTCCTACCTTCCTCTCTCAGGAAAGGGAATGGAAGCTTGCTCTTTAGTCAAAATGACTAGATCCAAAAAAGGAAATGAAGGAGTTAAAAGCCTGCCTCAACCGTTAGTCACTCTATATAAAGAGGTATCTGAGGAGCTCCGATCTTCTGGAACAAAGCCAAGAGAATGAAAAACAGAGACCAAAATAAATAGAGAAACAGATTCAAAGAAAATGGGAGGAAACATCAAAAACTAATTAAATCAATATCCTTAATGACAGACATTCTCGGTACAGAAAAAAAATGTAGCACAAATACTAAAAAACAAACAACAAAAATCAATGGCCAAAAGTTAACATTTAAGAAACACCCTAACAGAAACAGACTGAAAATAGCAAAGAAAAAAAACAAGATGGGTAAAGAAAAAAGAAAGATACAATAAAAAATAATAATTCAAAAAATTCTTTAGGCACAAAGGTCTCAGACTGAAATGATAGCCACTTGAAGGCCAACAATCAATAAAAACCCAAGTTATGGTCCTGAACTTGAGAGACACACAGCAAACCCCCGCTGCTCCTGGACTGGAGTCCCAGAAGGTGGAAGAGGGGAGAACATGACGTCAACATTCTAGGCAACGGGCAAAAGGAAGACCTAGAAGAGGAGAAGCCAAACAGGGCCCTCCCTCGGGGTCAGGTGCACGGGGCAAGAGGCAAAGGGCAGAACGCTGCCCGGCTGCAGAGCGCCTGCTGGGTGACGGACTCTTCAACTGTGTGTGGACTAGAGAGATAGAAACTACACTACCATTTGAGAAAGCAGGCTGTACCTTAGCGTATTAAACAAGAAACTTACCTGAGCAACAGCAGAAAAGGCTTTTGCTTTTATTTTTGCTAAAGACTCTGCTCTTTCACATCTCTGGAAGGAAAATAAACAAGGAAAACAAAGTTCAAACGTTAGGGACATTACGAAAATCTAAGGCTCTATAGTCAAGATTAAGATTTGAGACAAAGGAAAAACAAAAGAAACTAACATGTTTAGACATGCATCGATACAAAATCACACATGACAGCACCCTCTGCCTGCAGGCAGAGCAAGTGTCATAATGCCATCCTCACAGTGGTGGACCATTTCCTTCAAGACTCAGGAAGAAAACAGGGACAAAAGCCTTAGGGACTAAGCAGAATTCTTGACTGTCATTCCTTCATCTGCCTAAAGATGGCAGCACAAGAGAGATGAAACACTGAACATGAGAAACTGCAAAAAGCACCCCGGTATCACAGAGTCAAAGGCTGACAAAGACTTTCTCACACAAGCCTGACCCTGCCCCTAAGAATTAAGAGCACCTCCCAGCACCCTGCCCCCACCTGCTCAGAACTGCTACCCCCTCACTGCCGACCTGGATGTGGAATGCCCTGCACAGTTCAGGTTACCACAGACTGACTACCACAGAATACACAGAGCAGAATTCTCCCATGTTTACTAATGTGAGCTAAGGGTCCTAACACGTACAAAGCGGAATCAGCCACACATAAAAGGGACAGACCCTGCCTTTGTTAACATTTTGCTGACCTCTGGCTCCTGGGAAGTGCTTTCACTTTCTTCTTCTCCATCTTTAAGTTTAGGTTTTAAGGACGGATTCTGAAAGAACAGAAATGTTATTAATATACACACATTTATATTTCCATTAATTACAGATAATTAGTAGGTTACAATTTTAAAAATGAAGAAGTTACTTTTAATTAGTGAAAAATTAAGTCATTTCATATTACTGCAGCATGGGTCACCATCTGTCCTATTGCTGTGATAAAGACCACGGCCAGAGCGACTTGGGAAGGAAAGGGTTTATTTCACCTTTTAGCTTACAGTCCATCGTGAAAGGAGGTCAGAGTAGAGACTCAGGAGGCACCTAGAGACAAGAACCGAAGCAGACGCCATGGAGGAACTCTGCTTACTGGGCTGCTTCCCATGACTTGCTCAGACTACTTCTTTATACCAGACCACCTGCCAGGGGCAGCACTACCCACAGCAGGCTGCACCTCCCACACCAATCAGTAATCAAGAAAATGTCTCACAGAGTCGCGAAGGTCAGTCTAATGGAAGCATTTACACAACTGAGGTTCCCCCTTTTCAAATGACTCTAGCGTTCATCAAGCTAACAGAAAACTAACCAGCACACTGTCTAACATTATGAAGTTTCAGCTGGGGGGTGGGGACTCACGCCTTTAATCCCAGCACTTGGGAAGCAAAGGCAGGCGGATCTCTGTGAGTTCAAGGCCCGCTTGGTCTATAAGAGCTAGTTCCAGGGAAGCTAGGGTTGTTACACAGAGAAACCCTGTCTCGAAAAAACAAAACAAAACAAAAGATAAAGATTATAAAATTTCGGGGGCTGGAGAGATGGTTCAGAGGTTAAGAGCATTGCCTGCTCTTCCAAAGGTACTGAGTTCAATTCCCAGTAACCACATGGTGGCTCATAACCATCTGTAATGGGGTGTGGTGCCCTCTTCTGGCCTGCAGGGATACATACAGACAGAATATTGCATACATAATAAATAAATAAATATTTAAAAAAAAGACTGTCATTTAAAAAAAAAAAGATTATAAAATTTCATGCTAGAGAGATGGCTCAGTAGGTCAGGGCATTTGCTATCAAGCCCGATGACCCAAGCTCAATCCCTAGAACCCACAAGCTAAAAGAAGAAAAGCAATTCCCAGGAGCTGTCCTCTGACTTCCATGAGCACTCAATCAAGCACACACACACACACACACATACACACACACACACACGCAGCAAAAAATATTTTTAAAGGACCACAAAGTTTCAAAATAGTTCTAGGAAGTAGAAAGTATTTTTTAAATTACCTAAACCCCCTTAACAAATGAAGAATATACTCCTTGGTATTTAAAAAAAAATTGGGTGTGGTGTTACACACTTTTAATTCTAGCACTCAGGATGCAGAGGAAAGAGGACCTCTGTGAAGTTCAAGGCCAGCCTGGTCTATACAGTGAGTTCCAGGACTAAATAGAAAGAACTGCCCTCAAAACAAACGAACAAACAAAATATGTGTGCGTATATGTGTATAAAAACAAAGAAAGAAAAAAGAAAGAAAGCTAGGTTGAAAAATCAATGTCTCAGTCACACAGAGAGACAATGCTGGAAAGAGAAAAGCCTCCATTGGGGTGTAGGGTCCCCTACTATCCAGCAAATGAAGCCAGTGGAACCAGACTCTCTGGTTTATAAGAACACACAGTCCACTAATATTTACATGTTGGGAATGAATTCAAAATTTTACAACCATGTTGAAATTAATATTGCACCAAACAAAAGTAATTTATATGCTGGGTTTGGTCTAAAAACACAAGATTTACTCTCCCCCATCCCTATTTGTAATGCTGAATGAAGTCACATCACATGCCTGCTAAGTGACAGAGCCCTAACTAGAAGGGCAAAGCCCTCTAAACCCTCACTGGACAGCAATGCGGCCACCATGCCAGGCTGCCTCTCTTTGGCAGAGCCCACATGTTCACATCTGTACACAGTACAAGGGCAGGACAGCAACAATAAGTAATTACCTTCCTGTCCTCGTGCCACTGTTGGTGCTCCAAAACTATGTTCTTAATGGTGTCAAAAAAATCCTCCTTTACCAGGCTGAGAGCTTTGTCTGGCGTGGTCTTATCAGCTGAAATAGCATGCTTCATATTTTGGTAATGATCGTGAACATTCAGCATTTCCTAAAAGTGAAAAGAGGGGCCCTTTATTTCCTGTATGTATATTAGGGTTCATACATACACACACACACACACACACACACACACATAGTATGGGTGTGGGTGTGAGACTGTTTTATCTTAAGAGACAGGGTCTTGCTACATAAACCAGGCTAGTATTGCAACTGTAGGCATGTACCACCATAATTGGTCCTTTATTTCCATCTGATGACAATTTTAAAGGCAAACTAATTTAAAATATAATCACTTTCCAAACTGACTGTGTTAACAAGATAAATGCTAAAACAATTACAGAAACTGTCACTAACCAGTTAATGAAGTTATAACCTCAGTATAATTGTCAATAAGACCACATTCCCCAACTTCAGAGTGTGAGAACAAACTCACCTCCAATACATCAGAAGTGATAAGCTTCATTACACGATCATTTGGGTCCTTAAATTTTTGTGTCACTTCAGTTTTTTGAATTTTTTTCTTCATTCTACATGAAAGCTAAATACAAAGAATGCATTTTACAATAGACATCTGGTACTGGAAAGATGGCTCCGTGAGCGAAGTTACGGGCTGAGCAAGCCTGGTCACCTGAGTGGATCCCTAGACTTCCCGTCATGGTTGAAAGGAGAACGCCACAAAGCTGTCCTACCGCCTACACACGTGCAGTGGCATGTGCGCAGTGAACATGCACCACCTACTACATTAGGTTCACACATGCACAACAATAAGACTTTTTCAAAAATGTTAAATGAACACCTTTTAAAGGATATTTTTAAAGTGCTTAAACACAAGCTAGGAGTAAAAGCACAGGAGAAGAAGAAAAACTCTACAATACGCTTGTTAGCGATCCATTTTCAGAGCCTAGCAGGCATCTTTAAGTATCAGAGGCCACACTGCATGCTACAGAATCTGCCCAGCTTTGAAATGACAGATGATTTTCCAGGAGACTCTCTGCTCTTCTGATCCAGTGTCTTAAATGTTACAAAACTGAACAAATGGTGTTGATTTTTTTTTTTTTTTTTTTTTAGAAATTTCAATTTTTTACCAACTGAGATTTAAATTCCTTTGTCAAGCCCTCTTGAGACTCAAATGTAGAAAGGCATGTTTGGCAGATTTCTACACAAAAGCAGCAAGACAAGAGAGACAGCTGAGTGACTGATAACTTCCTAACGTGCATGCAGCTCAGGACTGAACCCTCAACGCTGGAAGAGATCCATGCGCCACATCTCTTCCCACTCACAACAACTGGCTTCAGGTGTGGCATCCACAAAACCCTGACTTAAGAGCAGAGGTTCTATTCTGTCTGCAGGGAAAACAATCATAAGAAGGGCTACAGTTTTGATCACCACTAACAGACTACACACTTCCAGAAAAACGAAGCAAGCAATGGACAACGAAATATAACTTGTTAGCCGGGCGGTGGTGGCGCACGCCTTTAATCCCAGCACTCGGGAGGCAGAGGCAGGCGGATCTCTATGAGTTCGAGACCAGCCTGGTCTACAGAGCTAGTTCCAGGACAGGCTCCAAAGCCACAGAGAAACCCTGTCTCGAAAAACCAAAAAAAAAAAAAAAAAAAAAAAAAAAAAAAAGAAATATAACTTGTTGTGAAAATACATGGTGGTTTGTTTTGTTATGTTTTTTAAGGCAACATACCAGCTTGGGCATTGCTGTGAAGTGGAAGGCTCTGTCTAGCCGAAGCTTCCTGAAAACAAAAGCTGCATCAAAATGCTGTGCGTTTATCAAGTCTTGCTGAAATCTAATAACGTCATCCCAGTCCTGCAGGGCAACTCTGATCTACAACCAGGAAGAGAAAAGCAAGGCACCATGAGAAACGGACTGGATCCCTTTTCATGACTGTAAACTCAAACACTAATATTTCTACCTAAGTCCCTTATTATTTTTAAAATACAGTACCTGGTTCAGGTTTCTACTGGGGGAAACTAATCCCCCAACCTTACCTTTTGTTTTGGCTGGCACAGCTGCGTGTTGTACAACCCGTACAGTAGATACAAAGCACCAACTCTGATCTGGAAGGTGTATGGAGGCAAAAAGTAGCGCCAGGCCAGAGCTAAAGCCTCTTTTGTAAACAGGTTCTTTTTCAGGTTCCTCATCTTGCCACTGTAAAACAAAAAGGATATATATACATACCCACTGTTACATGAACACAGACAAAAGTTATTCGAGACCCCTGCTTCTTTAACTGCTGGGAACTAGATGGAGACACCACACCTGGCCCTCTTGAGAGTCAAGAAGAAAGAACTCATTTTCTACCGTGCATTGACCACTCGGTCAGGGAACCGTGACACTGCCACCAAATCCCCAGCCTGGCTGCCAAAATGACGACTGTAAAAGAGGATTCACATTCAGATTCGGTATTCAGAACATTTACTATTAAAATAATCATGGTCATTACAGACTCAAAAACATTTCCCAACAGTCTCCGGGATTTGTATCGCTTTCTGTCCCTGGAAGGCATCCAAGCTTTCTTGTCAGACTAGTTTTAGATGGCCGGCTCCCAAATAACAACACGGAGACTTCTTACTAAAGTTTGGCCTTCAGCTTGGGCTTGTTCCCAGTTACTCTTGTGACTTAATTAACCTGCTTCTATTAATCTACGTTTTGCCATGTGGCTTTTACCTTTCCTCAGTACAGCATGCCCGACTTGCTCCAAGTCTGTTGTCAAATCCCACACCTAGATTTATCCTCCAAGTTTCTCTCTCCCCATCTCCTCCTGCCTAGCTATTGGCTGTTCAGCTTTTTATCACACCAATCACCGCAACACATCTTCACACAGTGTACACACATTCCAAAACAGAGAGAAGGCTTATGATTTAAGTTAAGAGAAACAGCTTAACATCATCCATGCTCCCATTCACCAGAACACAAAAGCCAGTGTGATGATCCTCTTAAAACTGAATGAAACAAGGAAGGCAACCTTGAACTCATTACTCATTGTGTTAGTGTTCTAGGATAGACCCTAACTTAGCAGATTAAAAATGGTCTCCATCTTTTAAAAGCCAGACACAGGAGCAGACTTCTGAACTCCCTCCCAGCAATTGAGAACTGGAGGCAGAAGGATCAAAAGGTATAAGGCCATCCTTGGCTCCATACTAAGATCAAGGCCAGTCTGGGCTATAAGAGACCCACTGTCAAAACAAGAAGCTGGGAGTGGTGGCCCAGACTATAATTCCAGCACTCACAAGACAGGAGGCAGGATTGCCGCAAATGCAAGACCATAGCCAGATCCTACTTTGAAAAAACAAAGCCAATCTTAACGAAAATGCCCCAAAACACATTCAACACGTACAAGTAACTGACATTCACATCACTATAAATATGTTGCATTTGTCATTTAATAACAGCAAAATAAAATGATAAAGACCTAAGCCCTTTAGCTAGAGGAATCCATTACACCTCACTACAAATGGGGAGACCACTTTGGCTCTCAAACAATAAGTATAAGTAAGTACAGTAAAAGAACATGAACTACCCACCATAGTGAGACCAAAATGATTCCTAAAGAAAATTTAGCCAGGTGTAGTGGCCCACGCCTTTAATGCTAGCACTCAGGAAGTAGAGGCAGGCAAATCCCTTTGAGTATGAGGCCAGCTTCATCTATATGCCGAGTTCCAGGACAGTCAGGGCTGCATACAGAGACCCTGTCTCAAAAAAAGAGAAAGAAAGAAAGAAAGAAAGAAAGAAAGAAAGAAAGAAAGAAAGAAAGAAGGAAGGAAGGAAGGAAGGAAGGAAGGAAGGAAGGAAGGAAGGAAGGAAGGAAGGAAGGAAGTCCACCACCCCTCTAATAGAGTAACCCAGAAAAATCCCCTTGGTGTCACCCTGTAGCCCTTTAGTACAGTGAGAGAGTATGGATTTTAGAAACAGAAAAGACAAGAAAATAGAAAATAGGCTGGGCAAGGTCATATATGTTTTTGTTTGCTTATTTATTTACTTATTTTTGGTTTTTTGAGACAGGGTTTCTCTGTGTTGCCGTGGCAATCCTGGAACTTGCTTTGTAGACCAATCTGGTCTGTCTCTGCCTCCCAAATGAATCCCTCTGGGATTAAAGGCGAGTGCCATCACCAAAAGGCTTAAATAATTGGGATCCATGAGTACCCTCATTCATGTGGCCTGTTTTCTTTTCTTTTTAATTTTTTTATTTTTGTGTGCATTGGTGTTTTGCCTGCATGTTTGACTGTATGAGAGGACCAGATGCCCTGAAACTGGAGTTTAGACAACTGTGAGCTGCCATGAGGGTGCTAGGAATTAAACTCTGGTCCTCTAGGAAGACCAGCCTGTGCTCTTAACTGCTGAGCCATCTCTCCAGCCCAGAGGTGCACACCTTTAATCCCATTAGAGACCAGCCTGGTCTACACAATAAATTCCAGGCCAGTCAAGACTACATAGTAAGACCTTGTCTCAAATAATAATAATAAATAAAATTTAATTAAATTTAAAAAGGAATAGAAAGACATTGATTTAGATATTCTTAAGACGGGGGTCTCACTTCACAGCCCAGGCTGACCTCAAACTTGTGATCCTCCTGCTCACTCTAATAATTACCAGCCTGTCACCACACTTGGTAAAATTTTCTTTCTTAAACTTCAATTTTACAGCTGGGTGGTGATATGCCTTTGATCCCAGTACGTGGGAGGCAAAGGGAGAAGATCTCTGTGAGTTAGAGGCCAGCCTGGTCTACAGAGTGAGTTCCAGGACAGCTAGGGCTACCCAAAGAAATTCTTATCTCGAAAAAATAAAAAGCTTCGATTTTCTAAGCTCCAAAATATGGACAATTATAGCTGCTTTTCAGAGTTCTGTTAGAAGTATATTAAACAGTGGATACATTACAGTTAGCGATGTACTATCATAGTTGTACAATAAATAGTTTTTGCTGTTATTTGGTTTCTCGAGGCAAGGCATCTAGCCCAGCTCATCTGGAAGTCTCTTTGTCGTTAAGGATGACCTTGAACTCCTGATTCTCCTGTCTCCAGCTCCCCCAATTCTGGGCTTAACAGTATGCATCACTATGACCAGCTAATATCTTTATCC
Source organism: Microtus ochrogaster (assembly GCF_000317375.1). Taxonomy (NCBI): domain Eukaryota; kingdom Metazoa; phylum Chordata; class Mammalia; order Rodentia; family Cricetidae; genus Microtus; species Microtus ochrogaster. The sequence continues at coordinate 12,016,248 of NC_022009.1, read as the reverse complement.
TTCATCCCTGTAATTTACATAATAATTAGTTTACATCCGTAGAATTTTTATTTTTACTATTTTACTCAGCAAAAAGTTCTAATAAAGTTTTATTCAATCATTTGGCCTTTTCAATAATCAATATGCTATGCTAATTAACACAAACATCATATTCAAACCTGGGCTTGGTCATGAATGCCTGTAACCCCAGCCCTTGGTAGGAAGAGGCAGGCAGACCTCAAGGGCAGTCTGGTCTTGTTAGCAAATTTCAGGCCAGCCAGGGCTACACAATGAGGTCATTTCTCAAAAAACAAAAACAAGAAGTAGTACCACATTTATCAAGCCACTGTTTCACAAAGGTCAGTCTAAGGGGGAAATCAAAAAGTAGTAATAACACCGAACATTAATTTTGAATGTGGAACATCCCAAATATATTGGCTCATTTAATCCTCACACTACCATGAAGTACTGTGTCTGTCTCTATTTTACAGATTTAAAAAAAAAAAAAAAGCTTGCCTCAGATTTCGGTGGGGGACGGTTGGAGAGCTGAATTCTAATACCTGGGGCCCATCATCTGTGCTCTTCATTCTCCAACACTGCGTCTGCAGCCACGCAATATAATGTGGCAGGTGAGATAAGCAAGCACATGATGCTGGGGGCAGATAGACCACGAACCTCTCACTTAGTCCAGAAGAGCAAAAGCCCTCCCTAAAGAACTGTCATTTGGGTTTAAATACGACTGAAAACACGGACAAGCCAAAAGAGGGAGGGAACTCGCAGGCTAGGAAGCAACAGCGGAGGACCAAAGGCAACGCTGGGGCAAGAAAGTGAGTGCAAGGTGTGAGCGCTGGAAATGAGGCTGGAAATGAGGTAAGGCGGCCCCAGGGCTGAATTTGGGCTTTGTCCACCTAAAAGAGCTAAACAGCGGCTCACATCCGCACTTCCAACTTTGACTGTTGCGTGCTAAATGGATTCATTCGTGGAGGACCCCGTCTCGGTGTGGTTACTTTGTTTCTAAGCGTGGATTCCTTCAGGGTGAACAAGACTGGAGGAGGTCGAGAGGCAGAGGTCTGGATGCAGTGGAGATTGCAGAGAGGCGACCCAGGGAGAGCGACCAGGCGGAGACCGGGGACCCAGGCTGCGTTCCCGCCGGGTGGCGAGGCACACCCACCAGAAGATGGTCGCGAACTTCATGCTGCGCCAGAGCTCCGCGAAGTCCTCGAAGCGCACGCTGTCCATCTCTTGGAAGCGGCTGAGCAGCGCCTCGCAGTCGGTCTGCAAGCCCGGCGGGATCCCCACGCCTTCAAGCGACCCTGCGCCCACGGAACGGGTCGCGGCGTCCGCAGGGGTCCCCATGCTCCTTACCGGCTGGCAAATCCCCGCCACCGGGAACCAGGTCCCGAGGTCCCGCCCCAGCTACTTCACGCAGGCGCGCTCCGTGACGTGTTATCCGGGACATCAAGCTCCGCCTCCATCCGGGCCTTTCTTTGCTCTTGTCGCCCTTGTCGCGTGTGCGTGACTACCCGGCGCTGTTTGTTGACATCTGCTATCTGGAATCTGTTGACTTTTGTGAAGACGTAGTCTCTTTTTAATTTCCGCAAAGAAACGGGGCGTGGTTTAATTTTAATTTCAGCACTCCGGAGACAGAAGCAGGAGGATTTCTGTTGATTTACAGGCCTGCCTGGTGTATGTAGCGAGTTCCAGGACTACATAAAAAGACCCAGTCTCAAAATTAATTTATGTATTTGCTAGTTCAGTCTGTAGAACATGAAGACCTTTGATTTCAGTGAGCAGTGAGCCCCAAAAAAGTTCTGAAGGCTTCATCGCCGCCTAGATTTTATAATTTGGCCTTACTCTGCCTGCCTGTTTTCTTTTTTTTTTTTTTTTTTTTTTTTGTTTTGTTTT
>NC_022009.1:12010511-12014264 GCF_000317375.1 Microtus ochrogaster | reverse complement strand
CTCTGCCTCCCGAGTGCTGGGATTAAGGGTGTGCGCCACCATCGCCCGGCCTGCCTGTTTTCTTTAAAGTGACCCTCCAGTGACAATTGTCAATTTAGATCCTCAAGCGCCACGGATCTAAAGAGAACTTCTTAGGAAAGGAACTCACCTGCTTCTGGTCGCCAAGGTTCCCTCAGTCTATACTTGTTTAATTTGCTACTTTGTAGTGATCTGCAACCTCTCCCGGAAACAGTTGCTGTTTCTCACCCATGTTACCAACAATTTAGCACTAGACTTAGTAGAGAGCACGTACTTGACACACTGCGCTTTGGCTGAATTGACTCTCTGGACATGTGACTTCTTAGCTTCTCCCAGGACTTATGGTTAAGCATTCCGTATTTGAAACTGTCTTTCTGTTTGAAAGTCATAATAATCTTTAGAAAAGATATTCCGGGGTATGCATACATTGGTGCATTCCTTTTATTGTTTCTATTTGTGTGTGTGTATGTGTGTGTGTATGTTTTCACAAACACACCTGCAGGCCCATGTGGAAGCCAGAGATTGAAGTCGCTATGAATACACATATTTTAGTTGGAGTTGATTTATTTATCCATTTCAAGAGAGATAGAACTTAAGATCTTCCTGCCTCAGCCTCCCTGGTCCTGGGATTGCATGTATTCACTACAATGTCTGGCAAATTTTAGCTTTCATTATATATAATTTTTCATTATATATATAATTTTTATTATATATAATTCTACATATTCTGGGGTATAATATGATATGTTGATATTTGTATATTCTATGGGACAATCAAACTGGGCTAATTTACCATCTCCTACTTTAAACTTTGTTTTGCATTTTTATATACACCTGGCTTGGTTGCCCTCTCCTCTCCTCGTCTTCCTGACCCCATTCCCACCTTAACCTCACCCCCATCTTCTCTTTCAGTTTCATATCATAAGTGCTGCTGTCCTTTACTCCTTTTTCTGTTCCATATCTCAGGCATTTTGTTTCTGTAATAAGCTTACCAATGCAAGCAGGTTCTAGTAAAGGCCTACACTGCCTGCATCCATCATATCATGATGAAAATCAATCAATCAATCAATCTCTCCCTCCCTCCCTCCCCCCTCTGTGTGTGTGTGTTACTATATAGCTCGGCTGGCCCAAAACTTGCTATGTAGATCAGGCTGGCCTCAAACTCATAGAGATTACCCGCCTCTGTGTGTACTAACAAGCCTGGCTCTCCTTCTATTTCTTTGTTGCTGAAATTCCTTCCCTGTAAGAAATGTAAACAAAGTCACCTCAACTTAAAGTCCCAATGACAAATTGAGGCCCAATTCCACCAGAGTTCATACTGGAGAACCAATGAGTTTATTGGACTTCCTTACGGAGTGTGGGTGAGGGGCTACTTCTACTTACAGAGCTGAGGATACTCCTCCCCCACAGAGGCCATTGTAGACAGAGACTGCTCTTTCATTCCTGGCCACCCAGACCAGAATAATCACACAAAAGCTATATGAATTACAACACTGCTTGGCCTATTAGCTCAGGCTTCTTATTAAGTAACTCTTACAACTTAAATTAACCCATTTCTATTAATCTATATATCAACATGAGTCTGTGGCTTACTGGTAAGTGTTGTTCCTTTGCGGAATTACAGCTCCCAGCGTTCCCCTGGACTACGGATGCCAACGCATGCAAGCGCAGGACACATTTCCCAGAAGCCTTTGCGTTCCTTGTTAAAAGACGAGCATTGCTACAACCCGCCCCCTCTTTTCCCTTGTTCCTGTCTCTCCTGTCATGTCCGCACACCTGTTCCTGCCCATTGTTACCCCTCCCCCATTAAAAGTGCACCCACGTGGGACCACCGCGTGTCTGCGTTTCCTTTCCCGTGTAACGTCTTTACCCGTTAACTCTGCAGACAAAAAAGCCAGCCAGAAATTAGGAACACCAGAAATTAGGAAAAACAGTAAGGGTCTGGCATCTGTTTCCTTCAGCAGCTACATGGCATCTCTTTGACTCCTCTCTCTCTCTCTCTCTCTCTCTCTCTCTCTCTCTCTCTCTCTCTCTCTCTCCATATATCTTCCAGCCTGTCTATATTCTGCCCTGCCATAGGCCTAAGCAGCTGTATTCATTAACCAATAAGAGCAACATATATATAGAAGAACATTCCACATCAGGCCATATCTGGAAAGCACCCCCATCCTTTAGTCTTCCCCAGCCTATATACTCCAGACCCCTCCAGAGGCTATGTTCAAATAGGGCAAAGCCGCGTACGATATATGGTGGTAATAATTTGCAAGTAGGCATAGCTGATCTCCCCAAGATAGAAGTTGTTTGGTTCAAAGGACGATCATACTGTAACAGATCCCTAAACCTTAGCACAGCTGACACCATGATAGAAGTGCCATTCAGGCCTCGGAACCCAGCCCACAGGCAGCAACACCTACCAGCAGGAACAAAGACCTAACCCATCAAAGCACAGCTCTGGGAAAGTCTCTAAATGTGCCAGCCTTGCTTTTTGGCTTTTGTAGTTCTGCTTCTGGATAATTATTCTTGCTAACTGAGGTGTATCAACCCAGGATGTTGGTTTGGGGGCTTCAAAGCTCACCCTGGAAAGGCTCTGAGATGTGAATGTCCAGTGTTATTGTTGACTGGCTAATAAAGACTTTCTATTGACTTGATCCTATGTCAAGTGGTCTTTTCTGGTGGACACCTCACAGCAATGCACAATGCTCTAAATCTCTTATTTCACTGATAGTCAGCCTTCTATTGCTGTGGCAAATGTTTGACATAATTTGTTACCAGTCAGCTGGCTTGGTCCTTTTGCTGTAGTTGGATGGAAGTCCTGAGTAGGATATGGCCCTCCAGGCCCTTGAATACCAGGGTTACAAACTGGCCCAACAGCTTCAGAAGCTTGTCTCTGTAACTCATGAGCATGACAGGTTCCTGGATTGAAGTTGGCTCAGTGGTTATTATGGCTCTGAGCCTCAGAAGCCAGAGACTTATAGTTTCCTTAGGGGCTTTTTACCTGAGTCTGGCTCGCCACTGCTAGCATGCTGCCCATTTCTCTGCAGCAGTTAGTGTCAGCTAAGCCTGCAGCCCTTGTGTCTTGGAAGTTGACACTCTTGGTCCCTAATAGTAGCTGCTGTTACAACTCTCAGTCCTGGGCACCAGAGCCCTCAGTCCCCAACAGTAACTCCTTGCAGCAATTTGAGCCCTGGGTCTGGGTCTTCCGCTCTTTTTTTTTTTTTTTTTTTGTTTTGTTTTTCGAGACAGGGTTTCTCTGTGGCTTTGGAGCCTGTCCTGGAACTAGCTCTGTAGACCAGGCTGGTCTCGAACTCACAGAGATCCGCCTGCCTCTGCCTCCCGAGTGCTGGGATTAAAGGCGTGCGCCACCACCGCCCGGCCTGGGTCTTCCACTCTTAAGATTTGAAATGTCCCTAGAACTATTTCAATGACCACAGCCTGCAGTTTTCCATTTTTGGTCTGCAGAACATTCCACCTTCTGTGGTCTTGGCCAGCTTCTCTCGCCTTTTCTCCCTCACCATTTCAACCGCTTCTGCTCACCACAGTTTCTTCCCCGATTGTTCTCTGGGTCAGTTTAGTCCCCTTCTTGATGCTATTGCTATTGTCACTGCTGTTGTCACCACAGCAGGGCTCATGCTGCGATTCTTGGAAGCAACACATGGGAGCAGACCTCTTCACTGACACAGCACACGGGAGCACACGGGAGCAGACCTCCTCACTGAATCACAGCACACGGGAGCA
>NC_022009.1:12007185-12009140 GCF_000317375.1 Microtus ochrogaster | reverse complement strand
CACAGCACACGGGAGCAGACCTCCTCACTGACACAGCACATGGGAGCACACGGGAGCAGACCTCCCACCTCCTCACTGACACAGCACACGGGAGCAGACCTCCTCACCGAATGGAAGAATAGAGAGGGACAGAGGGAATGAGATGGCTCAGCAGGTACGGCACTTCTTACCACCAAGCCTTAACACTTTGGGCCAAGCCTGGGCTCCTGAGTTCAATCCCCAGCACCCAGTTGGAGAAAAGAAAGAATTGACCCATAAAAATTGTTCTCTGTGGGGCTGGAGAGATGGCTCAGAGGTGAAGAGCATTGGCTGCTCTCCCAGAGGTCCTGAATTCTATTCCCGGTAACCACATGGTGGCCCACAACCACCTAGAATGAGATCTGATGCCCTCTTTAGTGGTGCAGGCATACATGCAGACAGAGTACTATATACATGATAAATAAATCTTTTAAAATATTGTCCTCTGGCCTTCACGTATTTATTGTTACATGTGCATATTCACATACACCCAAAATAAATAAATAAATGTGATTTCAAAAAATATCTTTAAAGTGTAGAGAGCAGCCTAGTTGTAGAGCCAGATGGGTGTGGGTGAAATGTAAAAGTGCAGGATTCTAACTTGCATTAATAGCAGCAAAGCTTTCAGTTCCTCCAGTGCCAACCTTGTTTAAATATCCATCATGAGTCTTACGTAAGAGTCAGTGAGGTAGCTCAGTGAGAAAAGACACCTCCTGCGGAAACAGATGGCCTGAGTTCAACTCCTGGGACCCATGTGATGGAAGAAGGAAACCAGTTTTCAGAAGTTGTCTTCTGACATCTGCATGCACACCTTGGCAAGCAGAAAAAGAGAGAGACAGAGACAGAGAGTGAAAGAGAGACAGAGACAAAGAGACAGAGAGAAACAGGGACAGAGGTAGAGAAATAAATAAAATGGAATTAAAATAATAATAATTATAATTATAAAAGCCTTACATAGTGTGTTAGGAGTATTTCCTAAGCAAGCTCTCTGACGATGCAAAAATTCCCAATCAAACCAAATCAAAACAAGCCAAATTAAGAAACATCCAGGTTTAATGGGAGATCTGCGCTCTCGGGTTGGCCCGAGGGGGGAACCGGGAAGCGGCAGGAACGCGACCCCCGGGAGGAAGAAAGGGAGACCACGTGTTCTTCTTTTGGGGGGGGGGGGTCACTTAAGTACCCTGTGGAGTGGTCCTGACCCCACCCCCAGGGAGGGGTCAGGACTGGCCTTCTGGGATTTGAAGTCCAGACCAGGCCTGGGGGGCTGGGACCTACGCTCCCAACCTAACATTCCAGACTCTTTGGCTATAGGGGTGACAGAAAATTGGAAAGTTAATTATGACAAACACTCAGGCTGTCTTTGGAAAAAGGGCATAGACTCAAATCCGGCTCCTTCCTGCGGGCACGGGGCTGTGTGGGGAAGGGGAGAGCCAGGTGTCCACGTTTAGGGAGAGGTGTGGCTGCTGAAAAAGCATCCCATGCACAATCCTCACATTGCACCCATCACAGCTTTTTCTTGCAGTGCAGAGGCAAACTCTTTCCATTCTAATCTAAGAAATGGTAGCGGACCAGGCCTGGAGGATTCCTCGAGGCTCGCCTTGTCCTGGTGAAGTCTTCCAAAGGAGGTGCAGAGATACCCGAAGCTGGAGTGTGGTTTCTTCAAGATGTCCATTTAGGTTCAAGTGTTCAAAGCAGCCAGGCCACAAAAGGAGTGTCTCAGTTGGGTTTCCGCTCAAGACAGGCACAAGTAAGTGTTGACAGTTACCAAATATACTGCATCCCAAGTGGCTTAGCTCATTTGAAGGAAAAGTAAGCATTAAAAGGTGCCTACAATAATAAAGACATCAGGGGCTGGAGAGATGGCTCAGTGGTTAAGAGCATTGCCTGCTCTTCCAAAGGTCCTGAGTTCAATTCCCAGCAACCACATGGTGGCTCAC
>NC_022009.1:12005362-12007084 GCF_000317375.1 Microtus ochrogaster | reverse complement strand
AATAAATATTTAAAAAAATAATAAAGACATCATTAACTAACAGGCTTTCTGGTTTTTTGGTTTTTGTTGTTGTTATTGTTTTTGTTTTTTGTTTCTAGACAAGATCACACTCTGTAGCCCAGGCAGGCCTAGCTCTTCAGGCAATTTTCTCAATCCTCTCGCTTCAGGCTCCTAAAGTGTTAGGATTGAAGGTATAAACTACCACATACCCAACTAACATTGACATTTGTTGGGGATTTAGTTTCAGGCAAGTCCTGGGTTCAGTCCTCAGCCCAAGAGAAAGAAAGAGAGAGAGAGAGAGACAAAGACAGAGACAGAGAGAGAGACAGAGAGAGAGAGAGAGAGACAGAGACAGAGAGAGAGAGAGAGACAGAGAGAGAGACAGAGAGAGACAGAGAGAGAGACTGGGTCCTCTTACTGTTGGGAGGCCCTGCTGCTCAGAGGTTTCAGTTCACACTTCTCTCTAAGCTTGGTAACAGGGAAGAGTCCCTCCCCCACCAGGGGGCTTCCTGTTCCCTACCTAACCTTTATCTGGAGGATGTCTCTAGGCCAGGATGCCTGACTTATCTCAAGGATGACCCTTGACACTGTTCCCTGCAAACACTCTTCCCCGCTGCCCACATGATAATTAGTTACTATTCTAGCCATTTTGATAGGGCTATATGATAGGATTTGTCCCCAGGCTTCCCAATCCCATATATTTCCTATACTCTGGAATAAAATTGTCTCGCTGACGTCATCTCCCAGAGGGCTGTCTCCATTGGATCTATGCCCTGTTCCCCAATTCTGCTCCCTCCACCCTCATGAACCTGTGGCTGTTGACAGAGGTTTCTGGCCCTCCCCGTCCTGCACTTGTTCAGTCCCAAAGAAACACACAGAGGTTTATTAATTATAAACTGGTTGACCTATTAGCTCAGGCTTCTTAGTAACTCTTTTTAAAATTTATTTTTATTGGTTTTTTATTGAGCTCTACATTTTTTCTCTGCTCCCCTCCTTGCCATGTGTGCGTGTGTTGTATAATAATATACTGTTATATGGTATTATATAATACCTTAATAAATAAATAGTATATTATATATATCCACATATATACAAACAGCATCATCTGTCCAGTGGTATCATGAAGCACAGACTGATAGCTTATTTCTGAAGGAAAGCCCTACAAAATCATCAAAGTCAATTGGGACCACGTGAGCACATGAGCGGTCAGGAAAACTAGGTACCAGAACTTACTGCATGACCAGACCAAGGACCGATAAAACACCCTCATCAACACCCCAAAAAGAGGAAGAAACCTAATACTGTGGAGCTCTGCCAGCCAACCTCCTGACCACCACTGTGAGGACTGTGTGGAGCCAGGGGACTGACCAAGCACTCCTCACTGTCCCAGGCACTTCAGTCAGTGCTGCTGATGTGACCCAATGGTCCATTGTTCTGCACTCTAGGCTCCCTTGCTCCAGCAACTCAACTCAACCCTGAGATTGAGCACAGACTAATCACTCAGCAATCCTCCTCCACCCACACAGAGACTCTGCCTATCAGCTTTCTGCCTCTGCCTCTATCAGTAGTCTTCTTTGAACTCTGTTGTGACCTCTTTAACCCTTTTGTAGCCAGTTATCTGCTACTAACTACTGCCCCCCCCACCACCATCACCACCACCACTGCTACACACACACACACACACACACACACACACACACACACACACAGAGAGAGAGAGAG
>NC_022009.1:11971036-12004882 GCF_000317375.1 Microtus ochrogaster | reverse complement strand
GAGAGACAGGAGGCAGCAGGGCTTTCTGTTCAGAAGATCAGAAAGCTCCACTCCACATTCAACTTCATACTTACACAAGGAGCTTCAGTGCAGGAGAGAGAGAGAGAGAGAGAGAGAGAGAGAGAGAGAGAGAGAGAGACAGGAGGCAGGCAGAGCCCGCCTTTTATGAGGGGACATAGTGCATGTGCCATAGTTGATGTCGCTGATGATGTCAGGTGAGCCGGTCAGAGTACTGCCTGAGTATGGCCTCCTGTCAGGTGCCAGGTGCCAGGTGCCAGGTGCCAGGTGCCAGGTGCCAGGTGCCAGGTGCCAGGCCAGCATAATGCATGGATGCTAACACATGCTAGAGTATTAGGGAAAACTAGGTTCCAGAACATACTATATTTCCAGCCTGGCTGGCTGGTAAACTGGCTTTCTAGAGAGCTACCAACCTTCTCTTACTAATTACCACCCAAGTATGCACAGTTTGCAAGAACGCCTTTAGTTTTCACCCATATCCTGGTCCAAATCCAGTTGGTTCCTACAGAGCCAATGCCAGCGTCCTGTTCTTATGGAAGCCCCTTGGGCAGAACCTCTGAGCCACTACTTCAGAGCTGGGGAAAGAGGCAGCAGCTTTCTTTCAGTGTCTCTTCTGTCTTATGGGTACACTCTGAGAAGGCACCATGGTTCTGTCATTGTAAATTGGCTTACCATGTCGTCGAACTCCTAGCCTGTATGTGACAGCTGGGATCTAAGTAAATGAGGAGTTGCTAATTTCTCCAATCCCCAAGGCACACTCGCTTACTTCGAATTTAATTTCTCATTATGTAGCTATTTCCTTGGAAACGAAATATCCCCCTGAAAGGAATGGGTGGGGGAGGGGGTCATAAGTCCCTGGAAACTAAAGGAACCACAGTCTCACGAAATGTGCAGAGACTCAGGAAGTGACACAATTCCAAGGCTCCTCCACGGCAGGAAATAAGCAATAAGCAATGGCTAGCACAGAGAGAGATGAGACTCTCTTTAGTGGAGATGACTGCAAGTCGGGCAGGGAGTTTGAGTAATAACCCATCCTGGGTTATGGCTTTGTGATGTAGCTGCTTTGAGTCACTCGTGTTTTTGCAAACCCTTACTCATGTTCCTGTAAGTAAACCCAGTAAGCTACCGTTTCTCCAGGCTCCATTCAGGCTGCACCATTTCTAAGGTCTGTCTCTGTAATCTGTGCCCTCTCTGCAATGAATAGACATTTATCACATCTCCTTCTGCATCTTCCCAGCATAAGCTCGGGGCAATTAGTTATGTTGAGGGCCTGAAGTGTGTCAGTGGGTGTAGGCTTTGAGGTTTCTTTCAAACGTTATTCTCTCTTTCTACTGCCTGCTGATCTGCACATAGAACTCTTAGCCAGCTCTCCAGGCTCATGTCTGCCTGAGCCCCTCCATGCTTCCCACCATGACGATAATGGACTAAACCTCTGAATTGTAAGTCAGCCCCAATTTTACATTTAAGAGTTGCCATGGTCATGCTGTCTCTTCACAAAATAGGAACCATAACTAAGACAGAGAGTCTATCAGTGCCCAATGTAAGAAGTTGGTAAAATTTAGACCAATATAGATCTCAAGGCCTGGACAAGTAGGTGAGAGTTGGTAAATGTTGAGCTGGTCCCACGTGACACTGGAATGAGACACCTTGCTCTCTCAGGAATGGCAGACACAGGAAGCCCATCAGAATGGTTCTCGGGTATCAGACCTCTAGGGACTGTTCAGTTCAGGAACTATCACGGCCTTGCAGGGCAGGCCACTATTGTGGAATATTTGTTTAAGTACACAGAGATGTGCTGCGGTTTCATCTTGCCTTCCTAAGGCACCTGGCTGGTCTAATAAAAAGATGAAAGGCCAATAGCGAGGGAGGAGCATTGGCAGGACTCCTGGGCAGCGTAAGTAGGAGGAGAAAATTGGGCTCAAGGGAAAGAAAGAGAGACACGAGGGAGACACCGGGGACAGCCAGCCAGACACAGATCAAGCAGGAAAGTAGGGCATACAGAATGAAAGAAAGGTAAATGTCCCAGGACAAAACATAGATGAATAGAAACAGGTTAAATTAAGTTAAAAGAGCTAGTGGGACAAGCCTAAGCTAAGGCCAAGCATTCATGATTAATAGTAAGTCTGTGTCTTTATTTGGTCATTATTTGGAGGTCCAAAAAAAATTCCAACTACCTTGAACATCCATGTTCCACGATGAACACTTAAAGAATGAAAAAGAACGGGATCAATCAGACTGAGTGAGGTAGAAAGATAATGGCAATAAGTGACATCCAGGATTCCGGTTTCTGAGAATAAGTGGGGCTGCTCATCCTCCTCCTCAAGGGAGGGCTGCGAGAAGGGGGATTTGAAAGACACAGGTCAGCCTTGCTTTTCATTTCGTCATCATCGCCATTGCTATTGTTGATAGCAGCAGTACACGAGTGTGCTGTGTATATGTAATGTGTGCGCATGACTGTGGGTTTGTGTGTACCATGGGGAACATGAGGAAGTCAGAGGACAGCTTGTTTGTTTGTTTGTTTGTTTGTTTGGAGACAGGGTCTCTGTGCTGGCTAGTCTAAAGTAAAGTTGACCCAAACTAGAGTCATCTGAACTGAAAAAACCTCAATTGAGAAAATGCCTCCATAAGAGCCAGCTAAATGACATTTTCTTTTTTTTTTATTTATCTTTTTTTTATATTTATTGAGCTCTACATTTTCTCTGCTCCCCTCCCTGCATCTTCCCTCTCCCCCTTTTAATCCTCTCCCAAGGTCCCCATGCTCCCAATTTACTCAGGAGATCTTGTCTTTTTCTACTTTCTACTTCCTATGTAAGTCTCTCTTGGTGTCCACATTGTTGTCTAAGTTCTCTGGGATTGCGATTTGTAGGCTGGCTTTCTTTTCTTTATGTTTAAAAAACCACCTATGAGTGAGTACATGGGATAATTGTCTTTCTCGGTCTGGGTTACCTCACTCAAAATAATGTTTTCTAGCTCCATCCATTTTCCTGCAAAATTCAAGCTGTCGTTATTTCTTTCTGCTGTGTTGTACTCCATTGTGTAAATGTACCACATTTTCCTTATCCATTCTTAGATTGAGGGCCATTTAGGTCTTCTGTTAATTATTCCAATTTTAGTAGATGGGAACAGTCAGGGTTGATGATACTGATCAGATTAGCAAGAGGGCAGCTCATGTAGATGGTGAGCTGGGACTTCCCAAGTGACTACTCTAACCTCTGTCTAAGCTTTGCCTGTGTTTGCTGGAGACTGTTGAGGTAGGTTAGAGTGACAGTGACACAGCACTCATTGTTCTTGCAGAGACAGGACCCGTGCTTGGTTTCCAGCATCTCCCTGGGGGTTTACAACTGTCCTTTTCCCCAGTTCCTGGGGATCCAGTGTCCTCTTCTGAATTCCCTGGACACCAGGCATGCACACCGTACACATACACATATACGGGCAAAACACTTAAACACAAAAAAAAAAAAATCCTTGAAGGAAGGGAGGAGTGAGGGATGGAGGGAGGGAGGAAAGGAGGAAGGAAGAAGAAAGAAAGGAAGGAAGGAAATACAAATATTTTGTCCACTACAGTTGAAGGAGTAATCTGCTGGCCTAGTCTTTGACCTGGGTACCCTGTCCCTTTAGGAGACAGCGCCCACATTCCCAATCTCCCTCTTCCAGCGGTCCTACCTCCTCTCCCTCTCTCTTTCTCTCCCTCTCTCTCTGTCTGCCCTTCTTCTGGAGAGGCAGTTTCTGCCTCTCTTTCTTCTCCCCTTCCCTTTCCGTTTTCCCTCCATAACCCACCAAATAAACTCTATACCCAAATTCTCTCTGCATGGGGTATCTGCCTGTCTCCCACCACAGGCCATCCACCAGGGGACCCGCAGAGGCCTGGGGTGATCCGCCTCCGTCCCTTGTGGGCTGGTACTCCACCATCTCTATATAAATGATAGCAGAATGTACCTCATCCAGGGAATTAAGGACCCTGACAGCAGGCACCACAGTTTGAGATCATGTTCTTATACAGTCAGTCAGTGAATGAAATGAGGTAGAAAATAGCCTCGTTCTCGCTACTTTGTTCCTAGGACTGGAATTCTTTCTGGTTCTCTCGTTACATAAGAAACCCCTCCCCCCCCTTCAATCACGTGTTGCCCCTCGTGTATTCCAAGTAGAAGGACAGTGAGACAATCAATAACTCAGAGTTGAAGGGGTGAGGGAGGGGGACTGGTAATGTCCAAAAATCCTCTTAGGAGATTTGAGAGAGACAGGGGTGGGGGTGGAGGGGGGCTGGGGGGGAAGGGAGTTAAAGAGGAAGGATCCAGATGTCCGCCCAGGTGACAGGTATATGCAGAGTGGCACCGGCCCATGCTGTGAAGCCCTCTCTGTAGGTTACAGGGACTGACTTCATTTTAAAGGTTCTGGGGCAGATTAGGAGTCGGGCCAGTTCACACTGCTCACCACACGGTTTGCATTCCTGTGAAAGATTCTGTGGTACTGCTGCATACAGAACCGTTTGAAAATCCGTTAAACAACAACAACAACAAAAAGCATTTGGAAAGGCTCCTTGTACAAAGCAGAGCAAATTAACTTGATTAATTCAAAGACTTCTAAACATAAATTTGACTTCACAGAATTCTAGCCTTCTTGTCAGGATGTATATAAAATTCATATATATGAACAAGATACAGGTGCATGTATACACAGACACACGTATATATGTATTGATATAGATGCAATAATATATATTGTTCAGCTTTCAAAATATCACGACTTTGTGATAAATATTCCAGTAGACAATAGCCACTTTAAGATTTAAACATCCAAAAACCCAAAAGGTTCTCTTTAAATGGCGCCTACCTCTGCTAATAAACGCGTGCTGCAGATCAGTTTTTATTAGCAAAGTATTTACAACACCTCAGCCACGTCTTTAAAAAATTGGACCCTTACGTCCAGTGAAGACACACAAACAATCCTAAAGGAAAGAAGACGCAAAGCATCGGGAGCAATGGCTATGCAGAGCCTGAGCGAGCTCACTTCCCAGCAAACTACAAACGCTAGGATTACAAGAGATTAAATTTAAGGCCCCAAGTGCTTCCATGATTTGTAAACTCTTCTCGGTCTGTCCAACAAGATTCTCAATGATTAGCATAAGCAAAACAGAAGGGGGGGGGAACCAAACCAAATTTAAAAATTTAACCAAACAAAACATACCACGTGGGGCAGCTAGAGTTTTCGTTGACTTAATCAGATATCCCAGTGCGATTTATTCAAAATAAGCTTAAAGGGCTGGGGCAGGGGGATGTTTAAGCAACTCATCTCTCTTGGTAGCCCAGACTGGCCTCAGCCTCTGGAGGGGCTGGGATTCGTGCCCGCTAGAATTTTTCATTTTTGGCTAGATTAGATAAAGACTCATTAAAAACTGCGATGATCCAACATGTTCAGAGGCATCGGAAATTTCTGTCCTTCAAAGGACAGCTGGCAGCCGAAAGCACTTGATAGGGACAGCACAGGCCCCATCCCACAGCGCCCTGGGATCTCGGTCGCCGCAGGCTGCGTGGGGACCGAGGCGCGGCTGCCCCCTCGCACGTGCGCTCGTACACGTAGGCGGGAGCCGCGGGCGGTCCCGCGCCCCGCACACCGGCCGGCTGCAGCGGGGCGCTGCGCCCAGGCACGTACAGGGGCGGGGCCAGCGCGACCGAGGCCGCCTTTCCATCCGCAGCAGGTAGCACCGAGCTCGCCCGCCCGGTGCAGGAGTACCAAGCTCCCAGCCAACCAGCTAGGGTCAGGCTGCGCTGCTCTCAGGCACCTGCCTTTCTCTGCTTTCCGGATTGCAGCCAAAACGGAATAAAGGAAATTACATAGTAAGCGGAGATCGGGTGTCTGAACAGCGTCTTGGATAAAACCCACCCATGACAGGTAAGAATTAAATTATTCCCAAACCCCTGAAGGGTGTGAACACAAAGCTCCAGAAGGCTTTTAGAGGAGCGGGTGAGGTGAGGTGTCGGTTTTATCGGACAGGACACTATGTGGAATCATATTCTACAAATTGCTCGAACTCCTACTGGATAACAGGTTCAATGCTATATAAAGGGAAGAAACAAGAGTAAAATGGTCAGGGGGCAGACTTGAAACACTGCCATAAGTCTTTTACTTTTACTTTTTTGTTGATTCCAGCCAGCAACATGTTTGTGGTTTTATTGAAGTGAACTTTAAGGCAAAGGCCCTCCACCCCTCTCCCCAACTCTTGCTTGACACGAGTTTAGAACTTTGAACTTTTAAAACCTCTTATCGAAGCTTGGAGGAGGAAGTTAGGATTCGGAATGGTAATTACGAGGTTTTAACCACGTCTTTTATGCCATTAATTCCAACAGCTCTGTGAAAGCCACATGCATTTTTAATAAGCCTTTTATATGTCAAGTGCTTTGTCATTCGTTACACATCTAATCACTTCAGTGTCTCTTGTATTGAGAGAACTTAAGTTTTAGTTCACGCTCAAAACCCAGTAGTAGCTTTAAGAACACATTGTTCATTTGTTTCTTGTCACCCCTCTTTGGACTTTAGTTCTTCTCAAGTGACATCCAACCTCCATTTTCTACTCTCACTGTGTTTTCCTGTGTGCTAATTTTAAACATTCAGCAATGGGAAACCAGTATGTTCCCCGGACTGGTGGTTAGGACTGTAGGCTCCGGGTTACTGATGGCCAGAATCTATAATGTATAATAAAATGACATGCGAGCATAATCCATAGAGGTTGTGAATTAACGTGCAAAATGCTAGCATTAAGTCTAGCATGTGGTATCTAAAAGACATTAAGGGTCATTTAGACGCAGACTTTTTTTTTTTTTTTTTTTTTTTTTTTTCGAGACAGGGTTTCTCTGTGGCTTTGGAGCCTGTCCTGGAACTGGCTCTGTAAACCAGGCTGGTCTTGAACTCACAGAGATCCGCCTGCCTCTTCCTCCCGAGTGCTGGGATTAAAGGCGTGCGCCACCACCGCCCGGCTAGATGCAGACTTTCCAAAGCATTTTAGCAACAGTTAGTTAGCTATGGTAACGGTGACCATTTTCAGTTCTAGGCCTAACAGGCACTGAACAAATGAACAGAATATGTCAATTCCCTTTGCTATACTTTCGTCAGGGAAAAGTAATACTAGTCATGCATTCACAGCAGCACCGGAGAATGGGGCAGCATAGGCGGCTTAGGTCTCCTTGAGGGAGAGCAATGCTCAGGATGCTACAGCAGGGCTCTAAAGGCAGTGTAAAGAAATTCAAGATGGTGGGCAATGCTGGGACGGAGTGGCAGACTATCTGGAGTCTTTTCTGAGAAATCACATGTAAGTACTAAATTTTTCCTCCAGCCCCCTTCTGAACCACTGCTCACAAGTCATTTCCTGATTTCTATTATATATTGACAAATTTACAAATATTTGAAAACTGTACATAAATTTCAAGTTTTCAACTGAAATTAATTGGTTAAACATTTTTAAAATCTTGTGAACTGGGAATATTAAAGCAACCACTTTATTCTAAGTTGTCACCTCTATCGCTGTCTATAATTAAGTGTGGAAGCACGTTGGCTCATGGTGTGCTGTGCCCCAATTTTGGAACAGTTTTACTAAAGTGTTAAAATTGTTATTTGCAATCACAGGTTCATCCTAAGATAAAGACAGCTCACTTTGGTTAGGATTTATACACAGCTAGAGGACAAGGTTCCCCACTGGTTATGTAAGTGTCAGCGAGGCTATGTTTCTGGGCTTGTAGTAGTTCAATGCTATATCGCGTTTGCTTGGTATGCATGTGAGGCCCCAGGTTTGACCCACAGACATTCTCATGTAGCCCACACTGGCCTAGAACTCAGTGTAGTCAAGGCTGGCTGGAATTCCTGATTCTTCTGCCTCTGCCTCTAAGTGGTGGGATTACAGGAGTGCACCAGCAGTTGAGATTCCATCATTTCTTATGTTTACATCTCTAGATTTTCTGATCTCTTAAAACTTAGAATGTGAAAGCAAAACAGCTCTATTATAAAAGAAAAAACAGGGGGAAAATAAAGCTACTTAAAAATGTTTTTAGAATACTAAAAGTGATGCATGATATAGAAAGATAAGCATATAGCTGGAGGATATGTGGTGTTTATTTGGAAGTTTCTAAAATTCACAATTACAGGATACTTTTTTTTGACCTAGAAAAGTCAGGTAATGTACGATTATCTGTAAAACACACCTGCATATTAATGTGTCATGTACCCCTATCATTGAAACCAAACCTACCAAGATAATGTCCTATGACGTAAGATTCTTTGACCTGCCACTTAGGTTGGGAAACGGTCGTATTTCAGCTCTAGCTTTGTCTGCTGATGGGAACAGGTTAGAAACGCAGAGGACTGGAGACCCGTCCAGCAGTGCATGATTATGATGTTTCATGGTTTGCTTCACTTATTCCATTCATACTGAAAATATTGAAGTTTTGTGTTTTATATTTTAATAGACTCTATAAATTTAATGGCAAATTTCTAAAAAATTTCTCTTTACAATGCAATATTATGATTTGTCATTATTTAACATGACATTCGGGAATACATCATACATTAGATAATGGTAATAATGAATGGAGAAATGCACAATGTAATTTTTATAAAGAACTTAAACTTTTGAGAATGAGCATTTGGAAATGTTGAAACAAATGTTAATTTAAACATAAAAGCTGACCCAAGGGGGCCTGGTCCACAAAGGATGTTTATTTGATGTAACAAAACAGTACAGTTAGTGTTAGACCCAACCACAAAGAACAAGGGAATGGAAAATTTATACAATGTACATAGAAAAAAACAAGATGTTTGCTATAACAACTCTATATTCCTAAAATAATGCTTCTAAAAAAAAATCACTCAATTATTGAAATCTATATGAAAAAAGATGTTAATAGAGACAAAGTGCATAAAACCAAACATCATATTTTGAACAAATTAACAGACTTGGCAATTTTACTAACAATTCATGATTTTTTTGTTGTTTACAGTATACTCAAAATGTCTTTACACCAATAGGGTGGGCAGAACATTTATGTTTAATATTATTACACAATATTAGCATAAGCTTCCACAGCTACATAGGGAACTGTTTTCTTTTGAGCTGGTAAAGTAACTAAAGAAACATCAGATAATTTCTCTGAATTGAGAATTTTATCCAAATAAATGCCACATACCTTCCGGATATATGCATATCTCTCTATATCATGTAAATGGCTTTCCTCATATAAAGAAACCATACAGTTTAAGAATCATTACAAGATCAACAGTGTCATGATCCAGGCTTAGCAATTTCATAGGCCAAAAAAAATTTCTTCTTAAAAACTAGTTTTATAAATGCAGAATATATTGCATGATTAACTGCTGGTATTTTTAAGAAAATATATTGTGCAATTGTGGCTACCATATACTGCTGACAAAGCATTATTTTCATGTAAAACATGAAAAAAATGAGTAAAAAATTTTCAACTGCCTATGATCATGATGAGGAGTTACTGCCTTTTTAAAAAGTTATATTGGCATTTCATTAAAAACAATTCAATAAGGGACAAACTCCCTCACCAAAAATAAATAAATAAAAGGTGCATTTTAAATGACTACTGCAATGCAATGGTGGAAATACTGCGGAGATGTGAACGCGCTGCGATCTGGCATTAAAAGAACATACTAAAAAGGGCATTAATGAAAATTAAGTAGAAAGGGGATCAAAACTAAACTATTTGAGTTTGTGCAGTATTGTAGCCAGGCTTCTAAACTTAGATATAGAAAATATAAATAGACTGCTGAGCCACCAGTGTCCAAAAATAACCAACAGAAACAAAAACCCAAACAAACAATAATAACAATAACTGAAAAAAAGAACACAAAAAACAATCAAAAAGGAATGAGATTATAAAAAGCTCAGTTAACTTGATCTAGAGCTCTGAGTAGTTCTTCACCCTGCAGTAGGTTTCTGCTGCCTTGTACGGGAGCATTAACTTCACAATCATAACTGGTCAGTTGTGGTAATCCACTCTCATCCATTGATTGCCCCAGCAGTCTACATGCTAAGTCTGAAAAACAAAAAGATACCTAAGTATCATTAAATTGATATTGTGTAGTAGGTATTGGGTAAAATAAAACAAATTTATGGAAAGGTTTTCAGCCTATGGGGCAAACCCTTCACTATGCAAATATGTAATCAAGTTTATTTCTGCTGTCAGAATGATTATATGAAGTCTGCTCTGAAATACCCAATCCCTGAATTTCAAATGTAGCCAGCAGACAAAATGCTACTTACTTCATCTTTCTTTCTTTCTCTTCCTTTTTCCTTCCCTTCCCCTTCCCTCCTTTCTGTGCTCCCTCTCTCTTTCATTTTGAGACAGGGTCTCAGTTTGTATTTGCAGACCTTACTGGTGTGCCACCACCACCTGGCCAATTTTTACTCTTCCTAAGGAAGTGGAATCACTATCACTTGGGGACAAACTCCTAAAATCATTTCATATTTAAGCTCTTCCTTATGCTGGTTAAGAACAAAGAATAAACTAACCAGAGGGTATTAAAATAATTGTCTTTTGCTCCATCCCATTCTGTTCACTAGATTTACATCCTTTCACACGTTTCCAAGAAAGTGACGTAGTAGGAGTACGGTCACCTGGCTGCTGCAATAATGTTCCCTATAAAAAAATTAAGTTAATATTTAGTATATTGAATTTTTACAATAAAAGATCTTTGTAGTCAGTATACATTTAATACCAACCAATAAGCCAGTGTCTTAAACAATGCTCTAGAATTTAAAATTGTCTTATATTAATGTAATTTTTTATTTATTCTTATAATACTATGATAAAGTTATTTCCTCCCCATTACTGTTAATGTGTTTTTAAATACTTTCCAATCGATTTGTTCTGACCATAAGCTAGCCTCAACTGTCCTTAAAACAGTGCGTCTCTTAAAATTATTTTAGATTTATTTTTATTTTATGTGTGGACATCATATGTGTATGGTGCCAGGAGAGGTCAGAAGAGCATATTGGATTTGCTGGAACTGGACTGACAGAGGGTTGTAAGCCTCCATGTGGGTGCTGGGGTTTGAACTTGGATTCACTGGAGGAGCAGTCAGTATTCTTGACTTTAGCCCAGTTCTTTAGTAATAAGGAAAATAATTTACTGAGATGAAAATGAGAGTGGTGTTGATACTGAGGGTGGAGTGATGAGCAAACTTCTAAATTTAACTGTTTGGGTTTTTCATACCAGAATTTATTTATTAAATATAAGGGTTTTTCTTTGTTGTTGTTTTGTTTTTTGTTTTTAAAAAAATGGGGCTGGAGAGGTGGCTCAGCGGTTAAGAGCACTGACTGCTCTTCCAGACCTGAGTTCAATTCCCAGCAACCACGTAGTGGCTCACAACTGTCTATAATGAGATCTGGTGCCCTCTTCTGGCCTACAGGCAGGATACTGCATAAATAAATAAATAAATAAATAAATAAATAAATAAATAAATATTAATGATAGCTTTTGAAAATACAATTTTAGTATTTATTCAGAAGACAACACACCACTCACACTTACAATTCCTGATGCTTGGAAAAGGGAGCCATCATGTTCCATTTTCCGCTTCCTCTGGGCATTCTGCAAAGCTATTATCTTTGGGTTTAAGTCTTCCTCAGTAACAGTATTTCTGGAAAAGAAAAAGCAAACCATTCTCGCTAAGACCACCATTGTTCACTGGACTACTGAAATATAAGACAACATTCATTTCTGTATAGTATTTTCAGTTTATAAATGTTTCATCTGGACACAGAGCTACACACCTATAATCCCTGTTTGAGTCCAGCCTGGCTACATTTTAAGTTAAGGCTAGCCTGAACTACATATTGCGAACCTGCAACCAAATAAAATTTATGTTCATTTAAACCTCACTCTAGCACTCGAGGATAGATATGACAGGTACTTTGTACCTTTCATAAATTTTATAAATGAGAAACTGAGGCCAGTTAGGTAGCTTGCTCTAAGTCCCACTGCCAATTATTTGTAGCTACAGAAGCAATGCCAGCCTTCACATACTTATCTCCTCCACAGTGACCTTTGCACTCTGCTGGTTTGGCCTCAATACTGACCAATATATAGCCAATATATATCTGAGTTGCTATACCTGAAATATTAGGCAACAAGGGACTATTATAAAGTCAATTAAGCTTGTTGTATTTTCAGTTTCCAACAGAAAGCCAAATGGCTAAGTCATATATGACTCTTCTATAAATATGGGTTCTTAATTTTAAAATATTTATAAACCATGTAGTATATAAGCAAGCTAGTTTAAAATTTTTATCAAGTATGTTATGTTTACAAAATATAATTCAGTCTATCATGTAAGTATCATCCGTAGTTGTGCTTCTGTTATGTTTATTTGGTGTGTGTGTACACCACCACACTCAGCTTTGGTCTTAAGCTTGTAATTTTCCTGACTCAGCTGCCTGAAAGCCTGGACTAATGGTATATTTTACTATACCCAACTGAAAATACTGAATTCATCTAAAGACCCAAGCTTTTTTCCTAGGTCAAGAGAATGGCAGGCTTGTCCTAGTACTTCAGGTGAAGGGGTGATAAGAGGGAACAAAAGTCCCAGTTACAGCAGAGTTTTTTCTTCTGCTATCAGAGGCAGCTTGCTGACTAGGCACAGAACAGAAGGAATCATTTTTCTTCCACTAACTAATTAGCAAAAATTACTTTCCTGTAGGTGTGGCCTCAAATTTAAAACACATCAAATACCATTACATATTATATACAGAAATTCTAAATATTTGCTCAAACATTGCTTCATCCCATAGAAAAAATAATGCAAATCATTCTAGGACTTTTGGTAGATTTAAACAAAACTAATTTTTTTTTATAATAATGACAACACAAAAATATGTAATGAAGAATAGAAGTTTGAGACTCGCAATTATATGCAAGTTTTTAAAAGGTCTGCAAACATCCATATTTACCTGTGAGAACTAAACACCACCAGGCTCAGTTTGGGATGGGAAAGAACCATTTAGCTAAAGGGGTTTTCTTCACGTATAGAAGGATCTAAGCAGGGAAGAAGCTATTTCCCATTCTAAATGGAACACGAAGAAATGCCTGACATTTATAACTTACCAACTGGACTTACTTTGATGTTCCTTAAAGTACATGTCAGAAAGATGGCTGTATGTTTAGAAATCATTTAACATCACCTATGTACTAGAACGTGACTGAATGTTCCATATAAATACCTTTGACTCAAAATGACAGACACATTAGGGCTCCTTGGATGAGCTTTCTCTGCCTGTTCTCTGACTCTCTTTCCTGCTCTGTCGGGTGAGGCTGTCCGACTGTGAGGAGCACTGTATGCTGATGCTGTAGCTGCTGTTGTTTCTTGAGGTACATGGGCAGATGATGGAGATGCAATCAGTATTTTAATGTCTTCTATATTGTCCTTCGTCACTGTTTTTAATTCATCAGTGGTGGTGGCAGTGTTGGTGGCGGTTGTAGCGGCAGTGATGGTAGGTTTCTGCAGCTGGGTCTGCTGGAACACTGTCACTGTGCTCACACTTGGAGGGCTTGAAGAACTGCTCTCTAATGGCGACAACTGGTCAAAGGACCGCAACTGGAAATCATCATCCATCGGGATGTAGGGGGCCAGCATCTCCAAGTCTAAATCGTTGTCCTTTCAAACAATAAATAAATACAAGAGTTTTTATAATGACCACACTTTGTAAAAGAAAAACAAGTTAAACCTGGTCATTTCAGCTTAAAAATTAATAAAATACAAAATAAGCAAGGCAACACACCTGAGTTGAAAATGGGTTCTTTGCTTCTGTGTCTTCGGCAAACAGTTTTTCCACCAGTTCCAACTTGAAGACATTGACCATATCGCTATCCACATCAAAACAATATTCACTGGGACTGTTAGGCTGTGAAAAGAGTTAGGAGTGTTTACTTTTTCCTGAAGAAGTCGCTAGGTTTGCTTGTTAAGAAGTTTCTGGCTCATACAATGGAAAGATATATTTGGTAGGCTGAGGCAGAAGAATCTCTGTAAGTTCGAGGTCAGCCTGGTCTACAGAGTGAGCTCCAGGCCAAAAGGGCTAATAATAGTGAGATCCTGTCTTAGAAAATCAAAAACCAGCTGGGCGGTGGTGGCGCACGCCTTTAATCTCAGCACTCGGAGGCAGAGGCAGGCGGATCTCTGTGAGTTTGAGGCCAGCATGGTCTACAAGAGCTAGTTCCGGGACAGGAACCAAAAAGCTACGGAGAAACCCTGTCTCAAAAAATCCAAAAAAGGAAAAAAAAAAAAGAAAAAAAGAAAATCAAAAACCAAAACAACAAAAAACAAACCCTGCCCCTCAAAAGAAATTTATTTATTCTTTTTTTTTTCTTTTTGGTTTTTCGAGACAGGGTTTCTCTGTAGCTTTGGTGCCGGTCCCGGAACTAGCTCTTGTAGACCAGGCTGGCCTCGAACTCACAGAGATCCGCCTGCCTCTGCCTCCCGAGTGCTGGGATTAAAGGCGTGCACCACCACCGCCCGGCAAACTTATTTATTCTAAAGAATAAAATTGACCAAGCAATCAAGTTCTACAATGGTACCAATTAACTAGATGATATTTTCCCTGGAATCTTAAACGTCTATTCTATTATGTTAGGAGTTATAGGCAAGAATTTAATACTGTAGCTTGGTATGCTAGACGTAACACTTTGCTTTTCCTCATTTTTCATTAGATTTACTTTGTTAGCTCAATGACAAACACTTCTGTGCTGGGCAAACCATCAAAGCAAAGAACATATTCTTCAAAAGGTTTTGAGATACCATATTGCTTAACTTACACATGCCAATTTTAATTCCTAACAATTTAATGCAGATCCAGACTTATTGTGCTTCACTAAGCAGGTTACAAAGTTCAGATCTAAACTGTCCTGCTCTGAAGCTCAGTGTTAATAGTAGAAAGCTCTGAAATGAATTGTTCTGGATTTGGAAACAGCTGTTTGTGACACTTTCAGCCCTGGTCCAACCTAGATATTCAGAAACCATTTCTGTTGGGTTTCAGAGAACTATCAGTGCCAGGCATATTTCTCCTTGACCTTCTCCTCTGTCGTAGTACCCACCTCAGGTGAACTCTGTCTAGTGCTTCCATCAGAAGGACTCGCTGGCTGATCTTGAATCTGGGGCATCGTAAAGGAGAGTTCCAGTGACTCCGGACTTGGCTCTAACTTTAATGCCACCTCTTGATTTAGTGCAGGATCAGCACTACTTCGAAGTGGCTTTGGAGTTTCAGAAGCAGGTAATGGAGACATTGCCAGATTTATATTTGTTAATTTTTCATTAGAAGAGGGGAACATTACATCATTATATAATGGGACATCTTCAAGTTGTTGGTCTTCAGTTTCTGTGTCTGCAAAAGAAAAATTTCATCAATCTGGAGAAC
Source organism: Microtus ochrogaster (assembly GCF_000317375.1). Lineage (NCBI taxonomy): Eukaryota > Metazoa > Chordata > Mammalia > Rodentia > Cricetidae > Microtus > Microtus ochrogaster. The sequence goes on along the minus strand of NC_022009.1, from coordinate 11,989,446 downwards.
ATTAGGATTTTAAACAGTCTTTAATTGAAAAGTTTACAGACATTACGGTATGACCATTAGGTCTGAGTTATCTTTTTAAAATGTTCACACTGACAACTCCTAGGATGTGTAATTAATCTTTTTATATGCTAAAAGTTAGCCTAATTTGAAATAACATTTTTCATTTTCATGTTTGTTTTATGGTAAGACTGCTTCTTTAATCCTTTATCATTTACCCAATTATATCTACTGCAGTTTAACTCTACTGAATGGTACAGTGAGGAGGCAGGGAGGCTAGTAGAAGGTATCGAGAAATACCTTCACGATACTCTTAACTATAATTCCCAACAGAACACAAAAATAAAAGCAGGAAGGCTATGAAATTTCAGAAACAAACATTAAATACTTTTGAGAAACTATACAAAAAGTGCAAGCATCATACAAATGATTAAGTCAAGAAATGTAGCAACAGTGCAGGTCAACTGGGACAGGAAGCAGCAGACATAGCTGAAGAAATGGATAGACTCACTAAGCACCCACCATCACTGCCAAAATCCAGAGATATAATCGTGTCCCCAGCAGCTGGGGCCAGCAGAGTTAGAGCATCAGGTTCTTTCTTAAGCTTATCAAAAAGGCAGCTTGTATCCTCTGATTCAACTTTGGTGAACAGCTGAGTCATTTTCATATCTGAAGATTCAACTGGTTTGAGGACACATTCTGTTTGTTGAAGGGAGAAAATCAAGTCGTGCTGAATAATACCACTGTCAAAAAAAAAAAGGAGATTAGTATTTGTAAATTAGCATTTGACACAATGACAGTGAAAGGGACTACAAAATGACCCTGTCTCTTAAATTATATTTTATAAGAAAAAAGGATTTTTACATATCTTAAGATGAATAATCTCTCATGCAAATTTGTCACATTTCTTTTTTCCCCGGTGTTGATGATTGAACCCAAGACCTTGTGCATGCTAGGCAAGCATTCTAATACTGAGAAAATGTACATTGTTTTGAAACACCAATATGAAAATAAAAATTTAAATAAAATTTACTAATTAAAACATTCAACTTATTTGAGTTGAAACACTCTTTGAGAACATGAGTAAAGTGTACGAAGGACACAGAGTAAGACGTGCTGACGCACACAATGAAAAGGACACAACATTACTCTTCAGCACTAACGCACGAGGTATGGTCTACAGATATTAGAATATAACGATAACGACCATAGTCTTTATGCACGGAGTCATATTTTGGTGGAAATGATATAGTGATGTCATTTACAGGCTAGGGAAGAAGAAAGAACGGGAGGAACAACCACCCAGCTTCATGTCTGGCATCAAGGTACTTTTAGCTAGCATATTACATGTTTAATATGTGAAATGAACAAAGAACATAAAGACTGACATATACAACCCGTGCCTTCAAGTAGTTTATAATACAATTACAACACTGATCACTCCTAAAATGGAAAAGGGGTCTTTCACAACTGAAACTTGGGCTCAAGTAACATTCGTGAGGCAGACTGGGGAGAAGAAGAATAGCTTTACACAAAGGCAAATATCACAGAACCCTTTAGAACTAAGATGATTCTTTGGGGTTAGAAGTGGTAAGGCATGGAGTTTGATCCTAGCACTAAAATCATCCCCTGAAGGAAACAACAGAAAACTAAAAGTTATAAGAACAAAACAATGGCCAAAGTCTTCATAAGAGGGGTAACCTGGATTTTGGTGGCACCTGTGAAAGCTGTGCTGGAGACTGCTGGTACAGCCCTGCAATCCTACACAGGGCAGCTGAAAATTCAAGGCTGGCCTGGTCTAAAGTGTGTTCCAGGCCAGCCAGGCCTACTCAGTGAGACAGGAAAAAAAGTAAAGGGTATAGAACATAAGAAAACGAGCTATCCACACTAGAGAGCTCTGCCTGGCAATTAAATTAGAATGTTTTGGTAATGTTTTAAGAGTGACTGAATGGGGCAAACCCCACTGGAGTAAGTTCCAGAGTTCATGAATGTAACAACAGCCCCCATGTCACAGCATACAGCCTGTCATTGTGCCCTCACAGAAGAGAGTCATTTAACCTTCACAGAACCTTCTTGGCCATAAGAAACTACTAGGAAAACAGATTCATAGACTGATTAAAAATTAGATTCTGTTTTGTGGGATCACTAAAATAGCTAGTTTGGAATGGTGGGCCAGAGTATAAATCATAATCCAGTAGAAAAAGGAAAATAAAAATAAAACTAAGTTTTTATCAGATTATCTCTTCTTAATGAAGTCACATAAATGTAAAAGTGTCTCTTCCCCATCTCACCTCACAACGTAGTTCACACACACAATGCACTGTGGCTGAGAGTTCTTCGTATTATATATGACAGTGGCTTGAGTTTCAACCCAGACATAGCCACCTCTTTTGGCAAGCATCCTGTACTGTCCTGTGGTGACTTGTCCTTTTGTAAACACTAGGGATAAGAAAGCATCACAAAAAAAAACATAACTGAATATTCAATCACAGAAGTGTTGAATGTAGATTGTTGGTTTGGTTTTTTTTTGTTTTGTTTTTTGAGGCAGGGTTTCTCTGTAGCTTTAGAGCCTGGACCCTGTCCTGGAACTAGCTCTTGTAGATCAGGCTGGCCTCGAACTCACAGAGATCTGCCCGCCTCTGCCTCCCGAGTGCTGGGATTAAAGGCGTGCGCCACCACCGCCCTATGGGTTTTGTTGTTTTGTTTTAGGACAGGGTCTCTCTATGGAGCGTTAGCTGTCCCTATGTAGACCAGGCTGGCCTCAAAGTCAAAGATCTGCCTGCCCCTACCTTCCAAGTGCTGAAGTTAAAAGCTTCCACTGCCATGTGTGACTAGATCATTGCTTTTTGTTTGTTTTTTAAAGGAGAGATATTTAAATAAAATTTTCTGACTGTTTAAACTGATAAACAAAGGCCAAATACAGTTGAAAATAAACTCCAAAGTAAAATTCCTATCTTACTATAAAAGAAAGAAAGCCAGGAATGAGGGACAAAGTAGTTGTAGTTCTTTTAGTGACTTATGGTCAAAATGTCAGACTAGAGACTGATCACATGGTACATTCAAGAAAATGGTATTATTGTTTCCTTATGTGTCAGATAATCAAATCATTAAAAAAAACTATATACAGAACATTTGAATGTATAAGTTCATATCATACTGTAGTCTTGTAGTAATTCATGCAGTATAAATTAATTACTGACTTAAGAGAATATAGTAAATCACCATAACTGCTATCACGAATATCCATGCTCTGATTACGGTATAGGCATACTCTATAGTTCAAGGCCAGACTCTGTAGTTAGGTCCAGATTAAACAGGCAAGTGAGAAATTGTGACATTTGGCTTACTTTGGTATCATAGAATTCATTTGAGTAAAATTCAGAAGCCTAGTCAGGGTGACAGCAATCATGTGTGTATGATACTAATCCCATTCACTGATGCATGAAGAAATGCTTCTTACCTCCTACTGACCAACCATTGATTTCAGTATATAGATATGTGGGCTAGATAATCTATAATATTTGACTTTTATGGGAAGCTTTATGTATCATTAAATGATTTTTTTATAATATTTGTAACAAAACAATAATTTCATGATAAAGACATCTTATGAGGGGCTGTAGAATGTTCTTGGTCTAAGGAGACTGGGTAGTAACAAACAGTAAAGACTGTAGGACTTGAGCAATGAAACTACCTCTTTGAGTTCTTCTACTGTACTTACTATCATGATGAGTTTTTGTCAGATGATCAGAGTCCAAAGCATGATAATATTCATAAATTGAGCGGCCCAAAAGTTCTTCTGGCTCATAACCCATCAGCTCAGTAATTCTGTTTAAAAAAATTAAAGATTATTTTTTGCTTAATAAGTTTATAACTCACCCTTAACAATTCTATACGCCAGCTAGGCGGTAGTGGGGCACACCTTTATCCTCAGCACTCAGGAGGCAGAGGCAGACAGAGCTCAGTAAATTTGAGGCCAGCCTATTCTATAGAGAGTTCCAGAACAGCAAGGGCTATGTACAGAGAAACCGTGTCTTGAAAAACAAACAAAAAAATACCCTCAAACCAACCAACCAAACAAATAAAAATCCCAATTCTATACTTAGTATAATAGCGAGGTTTCCATGTCATTTAGATTCATCCTTGATATTTGATATTTTTAAAAACACATTTAATTATACATAGTCACAATACCTTAAAATACAGTTTAAATCTATAGCAGTTTATTCTTCATTCAGCCAAATTCTTCACCTTATAATTTTTAAGCCCCTGGTAAGGTCTCACTTAAATATCAACTATAAAATTTCACTTTCATTAAGCCAAGGACATCTATACTAAATGGAAAGTAAAACATTAACTATTGTGATGTTTTAGAAAATAACTCTTAGTTGGTTTCCATATTACCTGAAATTATAAGAATTAATTTCAGATGAAAGAATGGTATCTACATGAAAATGGGCTGAAAACTAATTCAGGTAGCCTGACTGGTCCCTGGCAGTTCCTTTAGGGTGGATACTCGACTCTCTGTATCAGCCTAGAAACCATGAGGACCCACTGTATGCTAAAGAAGACTGTCCTCAATCATACAATGCCAATCACAAACATTTTCTTCTGAAGTCTTTCTGGGAACAAACATGAACCAAGTGTTAAGACTATTCAGCTTAGATTTCAAAGGGCTTAAAATCAAAATAAAACAAACAAACAAAAACAAAAGAGAAAACCTAAGGCACAGGTAAGAGATACTCATGCCCAAAATGTAAATAAAAAGAAAGCCCCTAATTACAAATGGGCACAAGAAAGGTAGCTTTGTTCTAACAGTATGTTAAATAAAATAGCTTGTGCTGTAACAGTTTAAGATCTGCTATTTACTCTAAAACCAATAAAACAGAACTTTTAAAACATAAATCAAACTCTTGCTTCTTCAAAAAAGGATATACCAAAATACACCAACACTAGGTGGCAGCATTACAAAAGGAAAATAAATTATGCTTCCCCTCCATCCCAGAATGGTAGTAGGGATTGGACCTAGAGCAGTAGTTCTTAACCTTCCCAATCCTGCCACCCTGTAATACAGTTCTTCATGTTGAGGTGACCCCCAACCATAAAATTATTTTCATTGCTACTTCATAATGTAATTTTTCTACTGCTATGAGTTGTAATGTAAATATCTGTTTTTCGATGGCCTTAGGCAACCCTTGTGACCCTCAGAGGGGTCATGACCTAATGGTTGAGAACCACTAATCTAGGGATTCACAAATGCTGGACAAAGTCCACCCCCTCCCCTTTTTTTTTGGTGCTGGTGGTGATGGAACCAAGAACCTTGTGCATACTAGGTTTTCTGGTTAAAATGTTTTCTAGGAACTTCTTGCTCAATAACACCTCAGAATCAAGAGGTAGAAAACATTTTGTCCAGTTTTAAGAAAATCTATATCACACTTCTAACATCCAGGGCCACCAAAAAGGGCCAGCAGGTAAGGCACCTGCTACCAAACTTGACAGCATGAATTCGGTTTCTGGGACCCACATGGTAGATGTACAGCATCTTCGATAAATTAAAATCTTGTTCCCATATACAATACTAAAAAAGTAACTGATGGATTTCTAACAAGAGAATGGCATGATCTGATGATCATCACCCTGGAACACCCTCTTTGGGCACATTGGATGTAAGAGTAAAAAAAAAGGCACAAATCTGTTGGTAGAAATGCAGCTCATAAGTTTATGCAACAACTCAGGCCAAAGGTAATGAAGTAAAGAATTAATGACGGGAGCACAAGGTAGAAAGAACGATGGGGCAGACAGTTGGACAGTGCATTTACAGAGACAACTAAGTATAGTTTATGAGAGTAAGGTATCAACAGAGCTATGTCAATAATGCTAGGCATCACAAGAGGAACAGCGAGTTGTGCTGTCGGGAGCAGCGGTGGTGCAGTTCAGGAACAGAAGTATTTACTTCGTTATACAGAACATGATCGAGACAGAAACATCAAGTTGGCACCTACATGAGCAGTAACAGATTTAGGAAATGGTGACAGGAACCATGGATAGAGCTGAAGGTGCTCGAAGGTTAAAGAACAACATTTCTTTAAACTTTGCCTTTGAAATCTATGTTCTCGTTTCATTGTTAAGCAAGATTCTCAAAAGCAAAAGAAATGTCAAGATTTTTGTGGTTGCTTGCAGTACCAAGGTATAAACTCAATGCCTTTTGCATGATGGACAAGCAATCCATCTCTGACTTATGTCCCTAGTCCTTTACTTTTGTGAGACAGCTGACTGTGAACTCACCTTCCCCTGCCTCAGTCTCCCAGCTGATGAGATTATAGGATTGTGTCACCAGATCCAGCTACGAATTTCATCTTAATAGATTTGTGTAACACCTGGCAGAGTATTTATAGTACACAGTTAATGCTTAATGTGAATTTACAAAGCTAATCTTATGTTTTTGTATCCCAGGAGGCATCTTCATATTCAGCTTCTTGAATACATGCAATATACCATTGGGTTTTTACTAAAGGCTACAGAGAAATTTAAATTTTAAAAGTATAAAATAGAATTAATTTACCTTTCATCACAGTAAGAAAATTTCATATCCAGGCTGTGTCGACTGAGAAAAGTCTTGCTATCTAAAGGAATCTCAATATTTGATGGATGAGGAATGGGTTCACAAATCAGCACCAAGCATGTCATGGGTGGTTTCTTGTACCCACACTGAGATTGGTTACTGTTGGTGTCATATACATGAATATGGCCTGTGCAGTGAAGCACCTGTGTATGAGCAAGAAAATAAGCAGTTACCTTTTTCCTTTTTTAAAGGGGGAAAGAAATGCAGGTCAGTAGTTGAGTTAACCTGACAAACTTTATAAAAGTGTATCTTTGAAAATGAAAAGAATGTTTTCTCCATGACACCATCTATGATCTAACCTGTGTACCACAGTTATTATAAAATAAAAAGGGGTAGTGGGGAGCTGGAGAGATGGCCTGGCAGTTAAGATATAAGATAATTAGGTAGTTTTTTTTTTTTGTTTTTTTTTTTAAAAAGGCATTGTGAGGGTGGTGTTCTGGAGAGATGAGGCAGTGGTTATGAGCACTGACTACTTTCCAGAGGACCAAGACTTGATTCCTAGCACCCACATGGCAGCTCACAACCACTAGTAACTCTAGTTCCGGAGGACCTGATGATGCCTTCTCAGCTCTTCAGACAACAAGCATGTATGTATATACTGATATACATGGAGGCAAAACATCCATGCACATAAAAGAAAAACTAGGGCTCATTTATAATCCAGAGTATGGATCTAATGCCTTCTTCTGTCCTCTGCAGGCTCTGCAAGCACGTGGTACAATTACATACATCCAAGTAATACACAAAGAAACAAAAAGGTTCCCTGTGTAAGTCTGGGCTGTCTTTCCTTCTGCAGTCATCATTATAGTTGACTTTGCTATGGTGACTATGGTTCAGTACTGAACAGGAAAATGAAACAGTGATGGATAGAAAAGTAAACTTAAAACAGGATTTAAATACTAGTTGCCAAAGCCAACTGACTAAGTTAGCTTGGCATAGAAATGCTACATTTACATAATTTAAATTTATATCCCAAGCTGGCAAATTACTATGCTGTTTTGAATGGAGATTGCATAGACTGGATGCAAGTGCAGATATACAAAAGGGAACAAATATAATTAGCCACTAATAAACTTTTTATGTGTGTAGGTGTTCTGCCTGCATGTATGTGTGTGCACTTTGTGTGTACCTGGTGCCTGAAGAAGAGATCAGAAAAGAATATTGGATCTTCAGGAATTGGAGTTACAAATGATTGTGAGTTGAAACATGGGTGCTGGGAACCAAACCAGGTCCTTGACAAGCAAGTGCTCTTAACCACTAAGCCACTTCTCCAGCTTCCCCTCATACTGTAAGACTCCTTAGAGGGTTGAGACAAAGCACTGTTTGCTGTTTTCTGACATAGGGTTTGCTGTGCTTCCCTGGCTAGCCGGGGAACTTGCCATGTAGACAAGGCTGCCTTCAGACTTATAGCAGGCCTTTGCTTCCCAGGTGCTAGGGTCACTTTCGCCACTCTTGGGGAAAGCTCATAATCTATAAATCAAGTGCCCGCTCAGCGGACTCACCTTCCACGTTGCAGACTTTATGTTCATTGTTCTCCCCCGGCTAGTTAGGGTGCATTTCATTCTGAGAAAAAAGCTTCGCTGTGTGTTTTGTTCTTTACCTTTTTTCACTGGGCCTAATGAAAGCAAGAAACAAAGTTTTAAGTCATAGCTAAACAGAAATTTGTTACAAGAGTAGCAAAGTGATGATCTCAGCATTAATGTAACATAACATTTGCTCCCTATTCACCCCACTCCAACACATCCATTAGGTCTGACAGCTCCACCCTGAGGCAGTGTTTATAAGACTACAGAGATTCCTTGAACTGCAGGAGGAAAGTCCACACTTCATAGGATTAGATGACTGTTATTCATCTGTGCTGGTATAAAGAAAATATGAAAATGGTACGAGCTTGCCCTAAGTGTGCTGTCAGAATATAAGCATGTCCCCTGCAAAAGGACCTGAATACTTCATGTCCTTTACCAAATATGATAATTCAATTTTGAATAAGCAGCAATATATTTATAGAACTTCAAATACCTTTTGGCAGTAAATAGCATCTGTGTGTGTGAAACCCAGATTATCGAAAGTTATAAAAATCATGCCATAGTGGTACATGTCAATACTCTCAGAACTTAGAGGTTGAGGAAGGAGGGTGGAGAGTTCTAGGCCAACCTGAGCTACACAGTGAGACCTTGTTTAAATTTAAAGTTGCAGAAATGGGGCCTGGGAATGTTGCGCAATGGAAGAGTACTTCCTTAGCACATACACGGACGCCCTGGGTTTGATTCCCAGTGGCACAAAAAGAAAAAGTCACAGAAATAAATCAATTCAAGTCTATTTAGTCTTATGCCAAACCTTGTAACTGAAAAATAAGCTTACATTTAGAAGACTAAACAGCATCTTGATTTTCTACTTTCATTGCTTAGTTTGGTTCAAAACAAATGTTTCATTTATATGAAATGCCCAGAGAAGGTAGATAAGAGGTTGCTTAGGACTGAACAAGAAGTAGAAGGAGATAGATGATATAAAGGTATAGAACTTCTTTTTGAGGCAATGATAAATTTCTAAAATTGCTGAGTACAATGGTACATGCCTTTAATCCCAGCAGATGGGAGGCAGAGGCAGGTGGATCTCTGAGTTCAAGGATAATTTGGTCTACTTGGATTTCTAGGCCAGACAGGCTTAGATAGTGAGATCCTACATCCTCAATACAAACAAAAAAATAAATAAATTTTTATTGAAATATATCAAATCTAGGGTACATTTAGGGTATATAAAACTAAAATCTTAGAAAAAAATCAAACAAAATACTCATTATTCAGGATCTAATGTGTATTCTTTGAGTGATGCAAAGATAAATAATTAGATGTAATTAATACCTTTAAGCATGTAATAGAGACAGTAGGCTCAATAGCAATAGAGTGTAAAGTAGTCAAGGCTTAGTAAGAATGCTTTCTAAGGGATTAGACAGTGCCAGGGGGAATTAAGAAGAGACCATCATAATGTGTAAGAAGGCACTAGTTTGAAAAACCTTACTTCACAAAACTCAAGAGTTACAGCCTCTCTTATTACTTTTGTCAATGTGAGAGCACCCACAATATAACACTTTTTTTTAAAAAAAAAAATTTATTTATTATATATACAATGTTCTGATTGTGTGTGTTGCAGGCCAAAAGAGGGCACCAGACCTCATTACAGATGGTTGTGAGCCACCATGTGGTTGCTGGGAATTGAACTCAGGACCTTTGGAAGAGCAGGCAATGCTCTTAACCGCTGAGCCATCTCTCCAGCCCAACACTTTTGTTTTTGAGATGGGTCTCACTGTGTAGCCTTGGTAGGTTTGAAATTAGCCACATAAACCAGGTTGGCCTGGAACTCAAGAGACTTGCCTGTATCTGCCTCCCAAGTGCTAGGATTAAAGATGCTCAACACCACATGTGGGCCTTCCAATTAGTCTCAGGTTATTGAAAACATCCTGAGAAGGCAAAGCACTTAAAATTTTGGTCAACTCCCCCACCCTCCTTTGGGCACTGAGAAAGCCTGAACTCAAATTACTACTGTGTTTTCAGTTAACTGTCTAAAATCCTATTACCTGCCATTTGTACTATGACTTCTTGGATTAATACTGTATTTTCTTTTATAACTGTCTTGGTCTTGTTTTGGTTTTTTTTTTTTTTTTTTTTTTTTTGGTTTTTCGAAACAGGGTTTCTCTGTGGTTTTGGAGCCTGTCCTGGAACTAGCTCTTGTAGACCAGGCTGGCCTTGAACTCACAGAGATCCGCCTGCCTCTACCTCCCGAGTGCTGGGATTAAAGGCGAGCACCACCACCGCCCGGCTTTAGTTTATTTTTTTATTTTGTCTACCTATGTGATTACTTATTAATTCAACCAGTTTTAAAACTTTTTTGTGGATTTTCTAAAATGTAGAATAACAGTTTTAACAAAGAACAAAATTAACATTAAATGTAAAGTAACATTCTCTCTTAAATCAGTACATATACAAAAATATAAAATTAGTAACAGTGTCTGACTGACTGTCATATTAAATCAAACAATAGACTTTCCTTCTCACCATTTCTGTGTGTAAGCATTTCTCTCATTTCCTCATGGTCACATGGATGAGTAAAATCAAACACACTGTGTCCAGTTAGTTCAAACTGTAAACACATTAAAAAAAATTAGATCTATATCATACAATCATAAAGTACCCAGAAGGGTTCTTCCTATATGGGCACTTTACCTGAGTTAACCCCATGTATTTGTTCACGTTATCAGAGATGTAAATCATGTCACCATCATCTGTTAGCACCATAACAAAGCCATCCAGGGCTTTCAAATAAAAGCAGTTCATCTGCGCTTTCATTTCATCTTCAATGTCCAGATCGCCTACGAGGGCACAAGAGGAAAGAAACAAAATGAAGCTTTATTTAAGATGCTTTTAAATATCTATAGTATAAACATTTATCTCTGTATATTTTCATGAGATTTTTTTCCATTGTTTTGCATAGCTGTTTAATTTGCAAACAGGCATATCACTAAGGAAAAAAGGATATTTTAAGAAGAAGATAGGCATGCCTTTATAGTCAGCATTAAGGGGGAAGAGAGATAGGTAGATCTCTGTGAGTTTGAGAACAGCCTGGCTTACACAGCAATATATAAACCAGCCAGGGTTACATGGTGAGACTCCTTTAAAAAAAGGGGGTGGGAGGAGGACAACAGGAGGAAAAAGGTCAGTATCTTGAAAATGTCTGAATGAAGCTTCAAAAGCTAATAAGAAAAAGGATTCTGTCATGTGGAAGAATCGAGAACATGTTCTAGAGGATGAAACAGTGACAACTTTATTGGGTTATATCTATTTACTGATTATGTTAATGTACCAGGAGCTATAGAGTTATAGTTGCATGTTTAAAAATAAAGGGCAAATCAAAACAACTTTTAGTACAAAAAGAACTATTCCCACACGTAACTAAGAAAACCAAAGTTTGATTAAAGGTGTAAAGAATACTGAAAATATTTAAAGTATACATATCACAACATAATTAGGTACTTTAAAAACCATTGTGTGTGGCAGCAGTTAAAAGCACTGAGGTTCAATTCTCAGACTCACAGCTGTCTGTAACTAGTTCCAAGGAATTTGACATCCTCTTCTGGCCTCTGGAGGTACTAGATAGGCATGCAAATGTTGAAGGTCAAATACTCACGCACATAGTAAAAATTTAACTATATATACAGCATTGTGGGGCCAGAGAGATGGCTCCAGTTAATAATGGCTCATAAATACCTGAAATTCCAGCTCTAGGGGATCTGACACCCTCTTCTGGCCTTCATGAGCATATTAACACACACACATGTGCATGAACATGTATGCACACATAGACACATACACACAATCTCTTACAAATAATTTCTATTTGTCTTTAATTTCTAATTTTTAGGTCTATTATGTCCCTGTAGAACTCACCAGCATCCAGAAGCTTCCTCACACGTAAGTAACTAATGGTGAGCCTCATAACAGAAGCTTTATCAAGATGGGAGCTCACATTGTGGGGAAGTGGCAGCTGATGAGCAAGCTCATAAAAAACTTCCGACTCTTTGCTTCTCCGAGATCTTGCTGCATCTCTGGACTTTTCTTTTCGACGTTCAGAACTCATCCTACTTAACAGAAAAAAAGAAAAAAAAGGAAGAAGAAAGAAAGAATGTATATGTTAGTTTACCTTAACTTGAATAAAACTAATTTGCATTTTTGTGTACTATATAAGAATTAGAAGAAGGCATGTAATTATATAAGACTTGTATGGGAGTTGAACAAAATTTTATATAAGAAAGCTATACAAATTTTGGATCATTGAAAACATAGTAAATTCTTTTAAGATGTCCAAGTTTTGAACATTTCCAAGCAGATGTGTTCACACCCAAATTACAGCAGCCTATGTATCTAATGTCTCACACTTATTCCAAAGTATTCTTAGCATAGAGAAACCCTAAGTAAGTTTGAAGAAACTGAAGTTGTATATAATAGTTTGAAAACAGATAATAATTTTATGGGCAGTAAGATATTAATAGCTATACATGATTTTATTAGTTTCTTTTGACATCAATACTTTCCCACCTACTCTCTGACCATGAGATTTTACATTAGTAGCTATAACAAGCTACCACTTTCAGGTTACCCACATTCCTAAAAACTCCTTAATCTATTGCTAGCATAATGGATATCAAATAAATGCAGGAATGTGGCAGAAATAAAGATACATCGTAATACCAACCCATGGGTGGGTGTGCTAGTAAAGGTGATAGAAGCATCAATACAATGAATGATACACATTGAGGAGTCTTCCAAAAACAGATTACCAGGTAAAGATATGTTACATTTGTTGATGGTGTGGAATATTACTTTAACTGCGTTAAGGCATGTCACACTCATTTCTACTGCCTTTGTTAAGGAGGTAAAGATGTGTTATATTTGTTTGTGATGCATTTGTTTAATTATGTAAAGACGTGTTGCATTTGTTTCACCTTGCCTGTTTACTGCACCGGATTGGTCTAATAAAAAGCTGCATGGCCAATAGCTAGGCAGGAAAGGGATAGGTGGGGCTGGTGGGCAGAGCGATTAAGTGAGAGGAGAAATCTAGGCTCTAGAAAGATGAGAGGAGGAGAGAATGATGAAGAGAGAGAGGGACACACCTGGGGCCAGAAGCCAGACAATCACCAGTTAGACACAAAAAGCAGTGAAAATAAGATATATAGAAGGAAAGAAAGGTAAAAAGCCCTTAGGCAAAACATAGATAAAGAGAAACAGGGTAAGTTTTCTGTAAGAGTCAGCAAGAAAAAAGACTAAGCTAAGACCAAGCATTCAAAACTAATAATAAGTCTCCGTGTCATGATTTTGGGAGCTGGTTGATGGGTCAAAAAAGAAAAGCCTGGTAATTTGTTTAAGTCATATCAAGCAGAGCTGTCTTCTTTGCTTAAATGTCTTCTTACTTGAATGTCAGGCTAAAACCTGGCTCTGTTCTTAGCTGCTTCTTTCTATACGTCTGCCACTATCAAATATTACTCTGAACAAAGTGCATAGTCATCTCATAACTACTTATAAAGAAACTAAACAGTGTCCCCATTTTAAGAAACTGGGGCTCCATAGATTAAAAACAGCAACTGTGTAGCAAATAGGATAGGAACACCAGTGTTTGTCTTTATTCTTTTATAGTTTTCTCTATTAATGGAGGATGCTGCCTCTATTTTACTCCTAAGCTCCATTCTTATTAGGTCAGGCTAAGTGTTGAAAATAGCTCTTAGAATCTGCTGAACATTTAGCCATATACCAGGGACTTATTTTACTCAGTTCTTCTTGTACTCTGTGAAGGAAGCACAGAATCACCTCTTCTTCAAGTCTCCTTCCTTTGAATGTGAGGCTGAAAGCTACAAGCATAGAAATCACCTTCTTAAGCAACTGTCAAGAGCTCTCAGCAACTCTTGTTATACCAAGTTTCCAGAGTTTAATGAAGAATGTATATTTGTTATATTCTAAACTGTGATACAAAAAGTTCAATTCAGACATTTAATAAATGTGTCCAACTTTTTGACATTGGGACACAATATTGTCATGAACTATTCAACTGAGCTACAAAAATTTTCAATGAAAACTCTAACTTACATTTTATGTAAGTTTACAATTACTTGAGTTAGCCACATTTATAAACATTGTGGGGGCACATGTAGTCTGCAGGCCACTGGTTGGACACACCTGGTTCTAGAGCAATTTCACTCAAGAACCTTAAGATTTTAAATAAGGCTATTAAGAAACTTGTCACCAATAGGGAGTGGATATGATTAAAATACACTGCATACAGATATAAAATTTTGAAAGAATAAAAATATTATATAAAGGAAACATCACTTGGAGCTACTCACCTAAATAAATCAGTATATTCTTAGAATTCTACAATAAACATATATTGAAGCCACATGAGAGTGCCACAATGTCAACAGTTTGAAAATTTTTGAGTCCATTAAAAGTACTTTGTTTTCCATTTGAATTCTGAAATAAAATGTGTAATAAAGTAGCTTTTGAAACTCACTTCATTGATATAATACTCTGGGAGGGGGTAAGGGAGTTAGAGATCTACTGGGTTATAATGGACACTAACAAATTCTGTTCTCTCTGTCTCTCTGTCTCTCTCTCTCTCTCTCTCTCTCTCTCTCTCTCTCTCTCCCCGGGTCTCACCGTTATCCATGGCTGACTTGGAACTTGCTATGCAGTCCAGGCTGACCTCAAACTCAAAAGATTTATCTGCCTGTGACCTTCAGCTCTGGGTTTAAACATATGTGCCATCACCTCTTTAAATTCATATGTAGTGGTAGCTGTGGGAAGCAGTACTCTATTTGAATGACCAGCAATCAACCTAAATATTAACTCAGTCTAGGCATAGAGAACCTTATAAGCAACTTGAAACACTTAACTCTGTTTCCTTTCCTAAACCACTTAACCAACCTAAACTACTGAAAACCAGCCACTCAAACCAAACACTTCAGGGGGGAAAAAAAAAACAAATGATAAAAGCTTCCAGGGTTTTAGAATCTAAACTACATACCTTCGTATCTACTCCCAGGAAGGCTCTGTATCACTCATCTACAGCAGAACTGCAGGGCTCACAAAGGAAATGGGCAGATTTGCAGCATGCAAAGTACCCTATCCAGCAAATGACCAAATCCATTTGTGATGTTTTTTTAAGTACAGATCTTACTTCTGCTTTTTCTTTCTTTTTTTTTAAAAAATATTTATTTATTTATCATGTATACAATATTCTGTCTGTGTGTATGTCTGCAGGCCAGAAGAGGGCACCAGACCTCATTACAGATAGTTGTGAGCCACCATGTGGTTGCCGGGAATTGAACTCAGTACCTTTGGAAGAGCAGGCAATGCTCTTAACCGCTGAGCCATCTCTCCAGCCCCTACTTCTGCTTTTTCTATGTCTGTCTGAAGTAGTATTTCAGCCAAGGATATAAAGTTCTGTCTTTTGAATAATTTGCTTATCAGTTTCCACAACTATTCTAGATATAATATAAATTAGTAAAACAGCTAAGTCTTTGTAGCATTGTGGTTTCTGTTTTTAAAAAATTATTTTGTATAGAACTCCAGGAAGTATTTTAAACCACTGCCTTTTTAAGTTTACATACAAAGTTTGTGAATAAAATTGTTATATTATGATGAGACCCTATTACTCTTTAGGCTAAGAACACAAAATAAGTACAGATGTTTTAAGACATATGCTTGTATTGTCTATTAGCTACAAAACGTCTGTTGGCTTCCTTACTATAAAAGGACTGAAATTAGGGGTACTGGGTTAGAGTGAGTGCTGTTCTTGTGGATGATTTGAGTTCTGTTCCCAGCACCTATGGCAGACAGTTCACAACTGCATGTAACTCTAGCTCCACAGGAATACAACACTCATTTCTAGCTGCCCACAGGCGCTTGCACACATGTACACACACACACACTCACACACACACACACACACACACACACACAAATCTTTTAAAGAACAGAAATTATGGAGACTGGGCCAGAAGATAACAAGTTTGCTGTCAGCTTGAGCTACAGAGCAAAAAATGTCTCAAAAAACAACAAATGAACAGTAATAGAAACCCTAAAGCTGAATCACAACATTAAAAATATTGGCAGATGATGAGGCTTATTACTAAAATAGTTGATGTATAAAAATTTTAAATTATCCATGAAATCTACTATTTGACATGAACAAAACAAAACGCTGTGCCTTTGAAAAATAAACTGTTCTTTCTGTTTTGTTTTAAATTGTGTTTGTATTTCTACAGGACAGACATTCTGAAATAAATGTTCAAGATAATGACTACTTCACTTAAATGAGTAGTAGCTTTCCTAAAAGGTCTGTACCCATTTTTGTTTCTGCCAATCCACAAACATACCTATGGATGTGTA
Organism: Microtus ochrogaster; assembly: GCF_000317375.1. Lineage (NCBI taxonomy): Eukaryota > Metazoa > Chordata > Mammalia > Rodentia > Cricetidae > Microtus > Microtus ochrogaster. The sequence goes on along the minus strand of NC_022009.1, from coordinate 11,972,892 downwards.
CTCACAACATACAACTTTCCTATACACTCTGTAGTATTATATATTATGAATTTAAAATATATTGTTTTTTTTAAATCAAACTGATGAGAACTATATTTCATTTCAGTTCTCATAACCATATATTTATGTGTGTAAGTATCTGTCTTGAGTGTATTTACATGTGTGTGGGTGGATATGCATGCATGGAGGCTTGAAAAGGGTATGGAAACCCTTGGAGCTACAGTTATGTGTCTTGTGAAATGCCTGCCTTGTTATGTGGGTTTTGGGCCCTGAACTTCAGTCCTCATGATTGCACAAGTGTTGTTTACTACTAAGCCATCTCTCCAGCCCCCTTCCCATACTTCTTAAAGTCTCAGTCTGAAGAAAATCAAGGAATTTCCATATTTCCTTTTTGGAATGCTTGCCTGTAGCTTTAAACTAAAATTCTACCTTGGTACTTATTACTTATGTGATGGTATTCTAAATATTTTCCAACTATTAACTTATGTAATCTTTACTCTCACCATCAGGTTACAGATGCACACTACACACACCCACACACAGAATGAGAGCTTACTAAGGTTACAAAGTAATAAATTGTAAGACCTATCTATTCCAGGTTAAGCAGTCTGGCTGAAAATCTATATTAATAACAATAACTAAGACAAATTATTCATAAGTCTAGGCTATTATTACAAAGTTTAAAGTCTGTTGACTTAAAAAATCCAAATGCAAACAATGAGGACACTAAGAAAGACTTACATAGATCTAATCTACATGGGAAGTATAAAGTATAAAAAGACAAGATCTCCTGAGTAAATTGGAAGCATGGGGACCTTGGGGGAGGATTGAAGGGAGGAAGGGAGAAGCAGGAAAGGGAGTAGAGAAAAATGTAGAGCTCAATAAATATCAATAAAAAAAGAAAAAATCCAAATGCATAAATAAGTTACGGGGTTAGCTTTGGAGTATAGGACTGAACACTAAGCTATTCAGAGGGATTCATTACCAGACTCACAGCCTAATTTGAAAAGCACATACTCTGATGGCAATCAGAGTGGCTCACTACTGACCACTCTTCAAAGAAAGACAGCTTTTAAAATGGGTACTGGCCAACATCTATGAAGAGAGAATCAGCTGATCTACACTATGTATTCCTGCATACAGGTATCTTCACAGTAAAATAAACATCTTATTTTACTATTATTTGTTTTTTATTTGTTCAGTATCACTCTGTTACAGCAACGTCCTCATTCTGTTTGCACTAATTTTAAAGAGTTTTTCTTTACTATATAAAGCCAAAAGAATAAAGGCTAAGGTTTTCTTTCTTCCTTCCTTTTTTTTTAATCCCAAAGCAATTCAGACCTTAAGATAATGAACACAATATAATTAAAAATACATTCGCAAATGAAGTGTATCCCTGTATCCTAAGTCTGGTATTTAAGCAAGAAGGAGTCTGCTATTTTAACACCAAAAGGTTTTAATGCCATAATTTTCATAGAACAAGGGGAGAGTTTACCAAGTCTTTGTACTTTACAACACATTTAAGGGGTTTAAAAAAATACCACTGGTACTAAAGAGATGGTTTATGGAGAGTGTTAAATGGTTAAGAGAGTGTACTGCTCTTGAAGAGGACCCGAGTTTGGTTGTCAGCACCCCTATCAGGCGGCTCACAACACCTGTAACTAGTAGAGAAAAGTGATCTGATATCCTCTGTAAGCACTTGCATTCACATATATATACTCCCCCATACTTAAAAATTAAAAAGGAATTAAAAATAGTTTATATGAGCCGGGCGATGGTGGAGCACGCCTTTAATCCCAGCACTCGGGAGGCAGAGGCAGGCGGATCTCTGTGAGTTCGAGACCAGCCTGGTCTAC
>NC_022009.1:11968543-11970936 GCF_000317375.1 Microtus ochrogaster | reverse complement strand
TTGAAGTTATAACAAATGTTTGCTGTAGAGTTCTGTTGCTGTACAGATTTTATCTGATTATAAAAGTATTTCTATTTATCATGAAAGCTGAAACTGGGCATGCAGAGGCAGAAAAGCATGGTGGATTCCTGCCCCCATACACAGAGATATTTCCAGGCCACGGATTAAAAAAAAAAAAAAAAAAAAAAAAAAAGTTTATATGTATGGGTGCATGTCTATGCACCACCTGTGTGCTGTGGCCCACCCCCAGTGGCCAGAATAGGGGGGTCGAATTCTTGGGATCTGGATGATTGTTATGCCTCCATGTGTATATTGGGAACCAAATCAGAATCCTCTACAAAAGCAGAAAGTGTTCCTAACTGCCAAGCCACCTCACCAGCCCCAAATTAAAAATAAACCGTTAAAAAAAATCTGAAAAAAAAAAAACACCCCTGTAACAAAATCACTACTTGCTATATAACACCTCACAATCCATATGAGAATTAGTCAGCAACTGACTGAATTTGTGTTGCTGTTTGCATAGGACTGTTTCCTGACTTCACTGTGTGCTCTCTTGTAATAGGAAAACCAAAGCTTTGGATGATCCAGGAAGTACTCAATTTGGCGCAGCATGACATGAAGATAAACTTGTTTCTCGACAGCTTACAATCTGCTCAGCTAATTTAACTTACTTTAATTGATTTTGGGTCTTTTATATACATTTCCATATTTTAGAAATATTAACCATTTGTCATATTAAAGTTAATTTTTCCAGAACCTATTTTCTCTCATTTGTTTCTTTTTCTCTAAGTAGGCAGTTCGAGCCCTTTTAAAAATTAAACCTTTTCCTTGCTTACTTTTGATGTCGATGTATTAAACTGTCACTTGCTTTTGGCACACATTATTTTGTTCAACTTTTTAAATGATTTTATTTAAAATTATTAAAAATTCTTATTTTGTACAGGTAAAATGATTTAAATATGTGGCAAGAAGCAGCAATAATCACTAGTTGTCTAAAAAAACTATTTACTGAACACTTATATTTAGGCACTGTCTTAAGTACTTTTCATGTTATTAGCTCATTTAGAAGCCTTCCTCCCCACCCCCCACAAAGGCAAGTGGCCTTCTTGAACCTTGGAATGATAGAAATTGCTCTTTCATTCAAGAAATACAGAGAAGGGCTGAGGGATGGCTCAGCAGTTAAGAGCACTCACTGCTCTCACAGAGGATCAGAGTTCAGTTTCTAAAACCCACAACTTCCTGTAACTCTAGTTCCAGGTATCTGATGCCTTCTTCTGGTCTTGGAGGGCACTGCATACACATGGTACAATTACATACATACATGCAAACAATCATACACATAAAAACACATCTTACTAAAGTAGAAAGAAAACAGACCAGAAATTTAAAAATTATATGTATTCAATATACTACAGAATCTTATTATATAAATCTATTATTCTACTTACTACATAAATCTATTATTCCATCTCTCAAGATAGATAGATAGATGGATGGATGGATGGATGGATGGATGGATAGATAGATAGATAGATAGAAAGAAAGATGCCAGTATTAGGACTGTGCTTAGGGACTAAGACTATATAGTGATAAAGGTTTATTAAGGTGATTTAATACAATATTCCCAAATGCTAGTCTAGCTATACTATCAATCACTTGGGAGATGATATAAATTTTAACTACCCTTTCCCCATCTTTATAAATTCTGACTCAGTACTAGATCTGAGGCAGAGATAATTTTTTATTTCAAAAAATACATATTTATTTGGGAGTAACCAACCAATTTTTGTCACTGTTAATTGACATAATTTTGCACTCAAAGTACCATGGCAAGGATTCTTTAAAACAAAGAAAAAAATATATCCGTTTAAAGTCTAAATTATTTTAAAAACACACCTTTTCTAACTCCCTATTTGTTTAACTGTTTGCTATACAATTCTCAGCATCAAACAGTTACTGAAAAGTGCCTCATCTCAACTCTTTGGGCTTGCTCTCTCTACCCTCTGCCTGGATCCCCTTTCTAATAACACATGACTGGGGAAATTTATGTGAGAAACTTTCAAGACTAATTCAAACATCATGTTGTCTGTTTTGTTTGTAGTTTAGTATTTTCCCAAATTGCTTCTCCCTTGTTGACCTCTAGTTATTTGGATATCTTCATTCATATTCTTCATAACACTCAAACTTCTTCCAGAAGAAAACTTCTGTGTTTTGTGCACAAATATGCACAAATTTGACTTTGATTTCAAGCAAAGAACTAACTGCCTCTTCAACATTCCTTTTAAATATCTCGAAATTTGTGCTCTGTCAGTGCTCCTATGATCTTACAGCTGTGTGTGTGTGCGCGCGCGTGCGAGAGAGAGAGAGAGAGAGAGAGAGAGAGAGAGAGAGAG